>NC_136488.1:160029859-160224859 GCF_053919585.1 Euprymna scolopes
GGATCTTTATAAATGGTCGCCATTGAAAAAAAACAAAAAACAAAAAAGAACAGTTGACCGATGATTTCTTTTATGCGTCAAATTACAAGGTTTCGATGTCAATACCTTTTAATTTTTTGACATGCCAATGTCTGAACATTATTCAATGGTCCCCCTGCTAAACTTTCACAAAAAGCACTCGTCAAGCTACAACCACTACCAACAATTTCTTCCACTCTCTATCAGTGCCTAAATCCAAACGCAAATTCCATGAACAAAGCTTTTTCCTAGAACTGCCCACCTGTGGAACTCTTTTCTGTTGGTTGCTTCCCAGCTGACTGCAACATGGTCATCTTCAAGTCCAATATGAACAAGTTGTTGCTATCTCATCTCCTTAAATAATCCAACATTGCTTAATCCCCACCAAAAACGATCACCAGGCTGTTGTCTGAGTGACCACTTTACATTCATTAACCTTTATCCTCAAGTGCCCTCCGATCGCCATTGTAAATTTTTTTTTTTAAATGACCGATGATTTCTTTTATACGTCAAATTACAAGGTTTTGATGTCAATACCTTTTAATTTTTTTTACATGCCAAAAAGTTGGATCACTCCACAAATATTTTTGATATCAGAAAACAATCAAACTTTTATTTTGAATTCCTCATCCAAATATTAATCAAGTAAAAAAAGTTTTCGGCTTGTATAGTTAATGAGTCACATTTTACAAAAGGTTTGGTAAAATGTAAAGTTGATCCACAACTAACGATCACTGTAGTGTTGTCTCACCGACCACTTAAACAACCTTATCCTCGAGTGACTTCTCGCCCAGAAAAAAAAATCAAAAAACAAATAGAAGACTTTGATGGTAATGCCGTGTTGAAAGAATGGATTAGAGTTCTTGGGCAAGTAGATTATAGGACAGTTGAGGTAGCCGGTTGCGTTCATAAAGGAAAACCGAGAAAAATACATGGGAGGAAGTGATAAAAATGCACCGGTGGGATAAATGAAGACCTGGCCAGAGATAGGTTAGTTTTGAAGTCAATTTCTAAAATGGCTGAATGGTTTGATCAAGCCTTTGCGTGTTGCTTCGAATGAGGAATTGCGAAAAAAAAAAAAAAATCGACTCTTGTTTTGACGCAAATGAATTATTCAGTATTTACACGATGCTTATTTTTCTTTTTTCTTTTTATTGAGAGCACAGCGCCATCTTCCAAAAAGAAAAGATAATCCCAATTTCAGACAGGACCGAAAAATCATGAAACAACCGAACATGACTAACATAAAAGTGTTCTCTCTCTCTCTCTCTCTCTCTCTCTCTCTCTCTCTCTCTCTCTCTCTCTCTCTCTCTCACACACACACACACAGAGTGTGTATAAAATAAAAACCAATAAAATACTTGCTCATAAAGTTTGCAAAAGCTAAAGTACAAATTATTTACTTAAAAACTATGCATTACTTAATCTGGAGATGGACCATGATTTCATTGACAAAGAAGGCCTTTACTGTTTAGAAAAGACGCCTAGAGTTCGTTTGAACTCCTCAGCGTCCCACAAAAAAATCAAAGGTAATCCAAAACTCCTGCTAGCTTATTTCAAATTGCTCTCGTTTTGTGAGATGCTTAGAAGTTGATGCAACATCTAAGGGTTTTTTCTAAACAGTTAAGGCCTTTCATGTCAATGAAACCATGCTGCATCTACAAAATCGGTAATGTATAATTTTGAAATAAATAATTTGTGTGTGTAATCCATGGATTTTCAAAGATAGGCATTTTTTTTAACAGAGGAGAAACATTAGTAAAACTGCATTATTGGTTAGCATAAATTTTTAAAATATATGAAAACAAAAAATGTTTATATCTATTATATAAAAGGAACTGTGAGTTCGTTCCCTACTACTATAGGGGACTCGAAAACGGCTGAATCAATTTTTATGAAAAAGTTACTTTATGTGCCTGGCAGTGTTCTTAGATAGGTTTTGTGTTAGAATGTCTTTGATAAGTATCGAGAATCAAAAATAATGGTTGAGCTTTTTATTGTCTTGATAGGTTCTAATTTTAAGATATTTATATTTTCAATTATATATATATGTATTGTGAAGTACATTGAGGACATTACCAAGGCTGCTGCAAAGAAGGTGGGCTCTCTCTACACTCTACAGAGTGCATGCTATATCTTTTCAAAACCACAATTCGCTCATCTATGGTTGGTTGGTTGTTTTTGTTTTACGTCATATCAACCCTTTTCAGGTTATTCAATGCTGAACCCAGTGATTTTGAAGAAAAACTTTTTAATAGAATTTATATTTTTTTTTCGAGTCATTTTCTATTTAACCCATAGTTGGGACCCTAACAGGTACTACCACTCCGGATCAGAGTAGACCTGGGAGCAATGGCAATTAAAGGGTGGCTCCACACTCTCCAAAGCCCGCAAGCTGGGGCTTCACCATCGGATATAGTTTTCGGTCATATCCAGGACCAGAAATAGTTGCCACATCTGGGCTGGTGCATCTACCACTAATTTCTCTCTTTCTTAGGCAGTCAAAAAAAAAGAGACTCCAATCTAATGGGTTCTGCACTGTCGGTCAAGCTCCAACCTCTGTTCCATCACCGCAATGTCACATCTCTGTTTGTTTTACAAGTACTTTAATGGAATCTGCTCTGATGAACTCATAGTACTTGTGCCCTTTCAATGTACATACTCCAACTAACAAAACCCCACCTCATTCATTGTTGAGATCCCTAGATGCTGGAAAGGCTTCTACTCTAATTTTTTAGACTACTAGATCTTGGAATTCCCTCCCTGTTTCTTGCTTCCCTAACTACTAAACCGCAGAAGTTTAAATGTAATGTGAACAGGCATCTCACTGCTCAACTTTCCACAGTCTCCTGTTAAACATGATCCCAAATAGTAGCCTATTACTGTTGAAGTGGTAATATTTCTTGTTTAGGGTAAAAAGTGGTTAAAAAAAAATAAAATTTAATTATTTCATATCTTATTATAGGGACATATTTGATATCATAGGGACATGTTCAAAAATGAATTACCAGGTGAATCATAGTTTGGTATTTTATTTTTTCTCGTTTTCTCATGTGAGGAACATATTTCTTTATAATTTTTATAATGTTTTGTCTTTTTAAAAATTATTTTGAAAGTAATATTATGTCTTACACGACTTTAGTGTCCACTCGAAAAAGTTTCTTTGACAAAATACTCAACAGGGCCTAAGCGAAGATTGTAAAAACACGGAATAACATGCACAAGTGAGCATATATTGCACACGTCCTCACAGACTGTCCTATAAGCGAGGCATGCTCTGATGCTGACCTGACGAATGTTTTTGACACTGCCTGACGATGAAGACTTTTTTTTTTTTTTTTTTACAAAAGAATCCCCACTTATCAAGGCCCGGAGGCTACTCGAGGATAAGGGTTAATGGGTATACATTAGTCAATGGGATTATAGCATAGTAATCATAAGTAGTGGAAATTTTGTAAATTGGATTAGTTAGGGGAACGGTTCATCAAAAACTTGTTTACATTGGACTTGAAGACAATCAAATTATAATCAGCTGGAAAGCAGATAAGCAGAAGAGTGTTCCATAGGCGTGCAGTTCTAAGAAAGAAGTTTTGTTCATGGAATCTACATTTAGGTTTAGGCACAGATAGAGAGTGTGGGAAATTGTTGATAGTGGTTTTGGCTAGACAAAGGTATTTTGTGAAAGTTTGGCGATGGGGGAACCATAGATTGAAGCTCAGACGAGCACTTGCCATGGAAATAACGATAAAGCAGAGACAGGCTCGCAACGTCTCTTCTGTGTGAAAGAGGTTGCAGGGAAGAGAAAAGGGCGTTCCCCACTAAGCTATGAAATCTATTTTGAACTCTGTCAAGGCAGGATAAGCTGCTTCTAGCAGCTTCTGCCCAGATGTGGCAACAGTACTTCATCATTGGCCGTATCTGGCTTTTATGTAGGTAGTGGAGCTCTAGATGGAATGAAATACTATGATGGTGATTGACAAAAACGTTTGTTATATGAGTGAATGAGGAAGTTTTTTTTATTTTTTAGTGATGAGTCATCACTTATCAAAACCAAAACAACACAGTTAACAAGATGGATAGGTTGACAGTTGATTTATGATGAATACTATAAGAGGATTGAAAATCTCTGCATACTATCCACTCAAAACAACAGCCGACTCAGAAAACAGTTATTCTTCCCTCACCACTAAAGGAATATGAGGACTAAAGGATAAAAAAAGGAAGGCTAACACATCTAATATCAACAAATACTTTTCATAGATCGTCAACTTGATTAATCGAGTTTTGTTCATTCCATTCATGGATGGATAGCCACCGACCCAGAAAACAGCAATTCTTCCCCCTTTGCTAGAACCATTGCTGATGGAATGTGAGGACTAAAAGACAAAAAGCAAAGGAAATGAGTTATGAGGTTGTCGAAATTAAACCCACTTCCTCCTTTCTATATCTTCTATAATAAAAAACGTTCAAGTTTACAAGCGTACAAGTTTGCGAACGTTCAAGTTTACCAGCGTACGAGTTTGCGAACGTTCAAGTTTACCAGCGTACGAGTTTGCGAACGTTCAAGTTTACCAGCGTACGAGTTTGCGAACGTTCAAGTTTACCAGCGTACGAGTTTGCGAACGTTCAAGTTTACCAGCGTACGAGTTTGCGAACGTTCAAGTTTACCAGCGTACGAGTTTGCGAACGTTCAAGTTTACCAGCGTACGAGTTTGCGAACGTTCAAGTTTACCAGCGTACGAGTTTGCGAACGTTCAAGTTTACCAGCGTACGAGTTTGCGAACGTTCAAGTTTACCAGCGTACGAGTTTGCGAACGTTCAAGTTTACCAGCGTACGAGTTTGCGAACGTTCAAGTTTACCAGCGTACGAGTTTGCGAACGTTCAAGTTTACCAGCGTACGAGTTTGCGAACGTTCAAGTTTACCAGCGTACGAGTTTGCGAACGTTCAAGTTTACCAGCGTACGAGTTTGCGAACGTTCAAGTTTACCAGCGTACGAGTTTGCGAACGTTCAAGTTTACCAGCGTACGAGTTTGCGAACGTTCAAGTTTACCAGCGTACGAGTTTGCGAACGTTCAAGTTTACCAGCGTACGAGTTTGCGAACGTTCAAGTTTACCAGCGTACGAGTTTGCGAACGTTCAAGTTTACCAGCGTACGAGTTTGCGAACGTTCAAGTTTACCAGCGTACGAGTTTGCGAACGTTCAAGTTTACAAACATAACAACTTAAAGAATTCTTGAAGTATCAAATTCGAATGAAGTTATTCATCGATTTACTTACTTTCAAATTTAATTTTTCTGTTCTTAAACGGTTGTCATGATTGATTAGTTTTCGGCATGGATGCGTTTTGTTTTAGTTTTATTATGATGTTGAATAAACAGAGTCTATTATGTTCTCTGTTTCAATTGGTTACTTTTTTTTATGAAGTATTAAGTGAACTGAATGACATGGGCGAGGGGCTGATTCAATTTTTGATTCATCTGTGAGACTCGTTCAAGAGAAACAACGGAAGTAAGTTTTTTTTTTTTTTTTTTCATGGGAATATTCTTTGGCTTAACTGCTACTTTGATGATAGTTGTAGTCCTGTTGAAAACAGATTGCAGTTGTAGATTGCGCAACTCTGGTTTCACAAATACCGAAAATGACGCTCAGATTGAATTCCAACCTATTGCTTGAGATGTGTTTTCATTTTTTTTTTTTTTTTTAACTGTTTTCCTTATCTTCATAGTACGAGCCTGTGGCGCAGTGGATAAAGGCTTTGAGTCTCTACGGTTCCAGATTAACATTGTCTGAAGATAGCGGTTTCAATCCTACCCAAAGCAGGCCAGAGGATTAATTGGCCAAAAACGTGGCGAGACAACTATGGAAGGTAGTAATTACTGGGGATTCAGTTACAAGACTCAGCATTCCTATTCCGCCATAGTTCATCATCTGAAGAAGGCCAGAAGATGAGTTGACCGAAATGTGGTGAAACAACTATGAAAATGAGGATAACAGTCTGCAAAAAAAAAAAAAAATGAATATACAAATTATGATGCTTCATTTCAAAGCATTTGAAAAAATAAAAAGATATATATATGTATATATATATATATATATATATATATATATATATATATATATATAATAGTGTGCTTAAGAATAGAGAACATTTTTTTGCCAACATAGTCTTAAACATTTCTCTATTAAGAATTCTAGAGTTAATGAAATTCAAAATAATACTTAGAACCAACTCAGCTTCATGCAACATAGACGTTCCATGTCAATACTCGGGACTCACACATTGTATGCAGTCACAAGGAAATAGACAAGGAAAGACTTCAACTCGCATTTTTTTTCAATTGAAGCAACAGACTTTGATTTACAGGTACTTCTAGAATAACGTCTTGTCTCTTGACATTTCTAATTTTTTTAGATCCGGATTGGTTATTCGTATTATTTGGATTCATCGGACTATTGTTTTCATCGTCCAAAATGTTGTGGAAATCACACTCAAGATGAGAACAGTATTCCGATGAATCCAAATGATACTCGTTGTCACTTGTTTAAAAGTCTCCTCATATTCCCAATGTGCTTAACAAGACTCTGTCCTGTTGAACACGTGGTACTCTGTCTTTGTCCGGCCATGTTTAGGGTACGTTTTTCTTTGTCGCTCTTGGGGCATGTGTGCAATACGTCTATACACGTTTTCCATTTTTTTTTATAATCTTTTCCTTTCTTCTTCATCACTGTGATGTCACTTTGCACGTGACTCGGTCGTCCACACTGTTACATATATATCGTAAATGAAGCTAATGAGTATTTAATTTATTATTAACAAAGCAAACCTATCAAGATAGAAAAAGCTCTACACGGTTAAGAGGAGCAAGTAAATATGTTAAATAAAAGATGAGAAATAGGTTACATAAGTTTATTATATCATTCTTAAGCCAACTTTTATTTATATTTTGTATAATACTGGCTTTTCTCCTCTTCTGATGAGAAGCATTTAACTTCAAAATGCCATGATCTAAACAGGTTTCTCTCTTTTTATCCTCTTCCTTCAGATGATATAATAAAATTGTCCAACTTTTATTCCACTTTTGTATTTAATTTATATTTCTCTTAGTTTATCTGTTCCAGTTCTTCTCGGAAAATAGAGGTGATCTGGCTGAAATTTTGTATAAAAATTTGTTATGATAAGGTATAGCGTATCAAGTATTATGGTATCTTTTCAATGCACAGTTAAAGGTTAATAGGATTAGTATTTAATGAGCATAAAATTAACCATATTCAACCATCAGTATGGCATAAAGTACTAATTCTATGCCAATAGGCCATAACTTTTTACTTGTTTTTAACAGACTAAAACGTTTTGTGTGTGTGTGTGTGTGTATATATACGGCATAATCACGTTGACACACCGGTTCTCGTCACATCACCAAAGTTAAGCAATGTTGAGCCTGTCGAGTACCAGATAGAGGACCATTTAAGAATTCTAGGTGCTGTGCTCTCTGCTTATCTGGGCATTGTTTCCAGTCGTCCTGAACCTCCACTTGCCACTGGTATTCAACAATGTCGACTTAGGCGAGATGTGGTTGGAGATTGTGTAACTTTTACCACAAAAATTTTGTAAAATGTTTTTGACATCTAATGGGGGTATGAGACGAATGGATTTGCCAATCATTTTTATAACCACCGGCTGTGCTAAACAACCAATGAAAATGTCCCAAAATTATTATAAAAATTGTTGAATTTTGGATTCAATCAGTTCGCCGTTTACTACGTCACGGATCGCATTTAATTCTTGGCCGCCATCTTGGTTACTGATCTGAACTACGCCGTCATCTTTGTTCAACACAATGTCTGAAAACTTAACAAATTTCATGTGCAGTCACCCTCACCATAGTCTGTCAAGGTAACCATAGTCTGTCAAGACTGAAGGAAGTCATATATTACGTGTTGAGATGCTTTTAATCGGGAATCAAAAATATCGGAACTTTTGGGGCATTGGAATAGAAAAAAAAATGTGCCTATTTTCCAATATCAAAAACGATTCTTTTTATCGCCTGTATTATTTTTCTTTTTGTTTAAACCATAATTTTCCACGGCTCATATTAATAATAAAACATTAAACATTTATCGATTTAAACTTCCAGTAAACTAAAATCTATAGATCACTCTCACAACAAATGTATTTTTGAATTTGAGAAAATATATGCAAATATTACATGGGTTTTTGTGATAATCTGCCCCCTCTGCTAAAAGAAAACTCTATATTAGGAAATTGAAAAGAATTGGAATCAAGAAATATATTGGAATCGACCTATCACTAGTGTAACATATATATATATAAGCCTCACGAATTCTTACGAAACTGAAGCATGGAATATTCTGTGTAGCTTAATTGCCATATATAGTTTTATAAATTGCTACCTAGACCTATGTATTGAGCACTGTTGAAGTAAATACTTAAAGTTTATGCATAAAATTATACTTTTGTATATTAATTTATGTGATTAAATAAAGTAATCACATATATATATATATATATATATATATATATATATATATATATATATATATATATATATATAGTCGTCTTAATACCACCACTGCAAGGAGTTTTATGGGACGTTAACCTAAAAACACAGAATTATAATGAACAATCTTTTTTTTTTTTTTTTTTCAAAAAAACTTCCCATCTGTGGAATGCATTACCATGGGACTGCTATCTTGCAGACTACAACATCTAATGTCAACAAATACTTCTCATAGAGCGTCAGAATAAGTCATCAAATTTTGTTCATTTCATCCATGATTTTCAATTTTTGCTCATAATATTCTTCATCATCCAACTAACAATCTATCCATCTCATTAACCTTCATCCTCGAGTGGATTTTAGTTCTGATAAGTAGTGGGTCATTAGTAAACACTAATACTCTCCGATTTCAAGTCCATTACTTACTTGAGCCATCTCTCTCTCTCTCTCTCTCTCTCTCTCTCTCTCTCTCCATTTTAGTCAATTTCGCATAAATTGGGCATGTAATATAACCATCTCTGATAAACAAAAAAAAAAAAAATAAAACATTTGCAGTCTTGAAAGCTGAGCATTTCGACACTGTTTCCACTTTCTCTAATTCTATAATTCTCTAATTCTATAATTCTCGGGACGTCAAAACAACACAAACAAAAAGTGCATTGTTCTGAAAGCTGGAAAGTAAATATCTATATAATTATAAAACTCTGTCGACCCCCCCCCCCGGGTTGTCCTTGCTTGAATCTTGTATTAGAATAAAGTTGTATTCCTGTCTGTTCACAACTGAATAAATATCTACAAAAACTACACTGTTTTACTAAAAAAATTTCATACTGAAAAACGGACTCATATGCATAATTATTTCAGCACGATTTCTATATGTACTATGTATTCAAAAGAAATCTACATTCGATGAGTAACCTCATTTGCATATTTCATTAAAGAAAATCTGTTTTGATAATTAACTGCAGTAAAATTCTTTTAATTGTTCTATTTAGAAATACTATTTAATGTTGATTTTTAATTTATTTTCCTTTATTAATAGTTCACTAATGTTGCGTTTAAAACCGGAAGTAAACTTATTTATTTAAGCTATGAGAGTTATTTTCCCTTTAAGTTATGCTTCGCGTTTGATTTTCATGGACCAAGATGGATGTGTGTGGTCACTTTTTGTAACAAGTTAACTTAAATAGTATGCGACTAATGCCTCCATGTGGCAGTATATTTCGACCGGGCAACACCAGGTATATACAGTTAGCTCTTCGATAAAAAATGTGTGAAGTTTTAACAGGACAATAGGTGAAGCTTGAAGGTTGATAATGTGTAGAATCGAGGGAAAATATTAGAATCGTCTAATCACTATTCCAGACCAAGCGAGATCGATAATCAATTGGAGGTTTTTCTTATCACACTAACAGACTGACTCTTCATTTTGGTGTTTGCCAATCGCCTCATAGCCAATTCCAATCTTGTAATGGTTTACTATTTTGTCCTGAATATTCTTAGATAATTCCTTTGTGTTTCCTGTTTTGAGGAGATTAGATTCTGATCAGTTAACATTAGTTTTAATGGACGTTTCTTTTATGCATATGCTAGCAGATCCATATCCAGACGTTGCCTGTGAAAGTAGAACAACTAAAAAAAAAAAAAAAAAAATCTAGCTCCAACTTTCAACTATTGAACCATACACTCTTTTTCCATTGTCCAGTGCAAATAAGAGACCACATCGTATTAATGTAAAACATCAGTCATAATGGTAAAAAAAAAAATGACGAATTTTAAGTACGAAATATTCTTTCGGAAGATTGATGTGTTGGGGATACCAAGTACATTGACTTGTAAATAGTCAGGGAAATGGTTTTTCATTTCAACTTCTAAAAAAAAAAAAAAAAAAAAAAATCAAAAAATATTCATACTGTTTTGGGGATCGAAAAAAAGAAAGTACATTTTTTTTCCGTATGTAATGCAAGAATTGAAAAGGCTAACAGCAACTGCTTAGTTTTACATAGTGGAAGAAATCGTAAAAAATAGACTCGTTTGGATAAAATGTGGATATCTTGCAATTTGATTTTGACTTTGATAATCCTACTGGGTCTTCTCCCATATATATATATATATATATATATATATATATATATATATATATATATATAAAAGTGAACGTGTGTGTCTGTGTGTACATTTTCCAATGCAATAACTCTGTCAATTTTAAGTCTACAGACTCGAAATTTGATATACAGGGTACTGAGATTTGGGAAAATCTTTGTAATCCGTTTTCTGCCAGAAATTTGACTTTTAAGAGGTCAAAGTTCAAAGATTTGACCTTTGAGAACTCTACCAAACTCTTCCACCAATTTTGGGTCTAAACAATTGAAATTTTAGATATAAGTTCCTTGGACATAGATCTAACTTAATAACTTGATTTGAGCCCAAAACAATAAATGTTAGGGGTCAAAGTATAAAAAAAATTGACCTCTCTAGTCTCTACCAAATTACTCAGACAATTTCTGGTCTAAACATTTGAAATTTTACATAAAGGGTATTCAGAGATAGGGCAAGCTTTTTAATTGGTTTGGGTCGAAAATTTGGGCTACCAATATATAAATGTATGTATGTATGTTTGCATGTCAGCCTAAAACTTTCGACAGAGGCGATGGATTTTCGCAAGATCAGTATCGTTTTGAAGCACGGCCCTTCAGACGACAAATACCAAAAAATTGGCTAAAAACATTAATTTCTTAACCCTCAACTGGGCACTTTTTTACAGAGAGGGGTCATTTTTTCAACGATATTTTCGGAAGTCATCTCCTCTTTGTTATTGTCTAGCCTGAATTTAAACCTACATTACTTCTGGTTTGGCGGTGTTCATAACAGCAAAGACGTCAGGTTTTTTTCCCCATTCTTTTCCTCCTCTGCTGTACGGGTTCAAGCCTGCCTTCCTACTACCACTTTTTTTTTTTTTTTTTTTACTCAACACACACCTACAAACCCCCGGGCAATGCCGGGCACCCATGCTAGTATATATATATATATATATATATATATATATATATATATATATATATATATGAGTATGACCATAATCTTTGAAACGAGAAGGAACAGCAGAGAGTGTTGGTTACATGAACCATATAAGTTATCCAAAACGGTATTTTATAAGTATTTTAAAAGTAAATATCTGATGAGTATGTGACTAAATATGCAACAATAACATAATTTTGAAGACTTGTTAGTCGCAACAAGAAACAATATTGTTATGGATATCGTTTGAAGAGTAATCAACTGAGAAAATCTGATATTTGGAACTTGGAAAATTATTATATTACACTATATATATATATATATATATATATATATATATATATATATATATATATAATCTGTGGACCTTGCGCCCTGGTTTGAATCTTGTCTTCAATATTCGGGCGATTTCATCTTTTAAAAAAGGGATAACAGGTGAATTTATATATAAATATATGAGTATGGGCGTGGCTCAGAGGCTAAGGAATGAAAGTGGAAAGATGTGTTTTGATTTCGATTCTAGCTGATGGTACCCAAATCATATATATATTTTCTTGTTTTGACTTCACTACTATATATTAGGTTTAATATAATAATCAATAGAGAGTTGTCTATAATAATAAATATGTGATTTGCATGAATTAAAATATATTTAAGTGTATCTTATGACCTGGCAACGTTGTGTGACTTGCTAGTGTGTGTGTGTGTGTGTGTGTATATATATATATATATATATGATGCAGCATAAGTTTAAGTAGAAAAAAATTAAAGCCTTTTTCAGTATTCTTTTTTTTTTTTTTGAATATGAATGTAGGCCACAGGTTAATAAAATTTCAAAGGCCATTACTTATGCTGCACTGTGTGTATATATTACGTTGTTGCATAAGTTCCCGCCTTTTTTTTTTTTTTTTTTTAAAGAAAATCAAAGAATTTCAAAGGAAAAGTAAGTTCATGTGGGACCAACACTCCACGTTTTTTTTTGTTTTTTTTTACACGGTGGTCACCACTTATCAAGGCCCGGAAGCCACTCAGGGATAACGGTTATTGCAAGTACAGTCCGTTAGTGTGGAGATTTAATGAAGTGTTTACTTAAGGGGGCGGTTCATTAGGAATTTGTTAACGTTGGACTTGAAGACATCCAGGTTGTAGTCAGGTGGGAAGCAGGCAGACGGAGCAGAGTTCCACAGAAGCTTTGTTCATGGAATCTACGTTTTGATTTAGGCACAGATAAAGAGTCGGGGAAATTTTTCACAGTGGATTTAGCTAGACGGGTGTTTTTCGTGAAAGATTGGCGAGGGGGGACCAGAGATTGGAGCTCAGACGAGCACCTGCCATTGTGTGACTCCCATCGACTGAAGGTGGCGTTAAATTGTTGCAAAATCACATCTTTTCACCCAATTCTGTACGTGTTTGACGGCCATCTTCCTTCAAAAGAACCCTGAGTTGGTCTTCATCTACCTTGATTGGTCTTCCGGAGCGGGGAGCATCATTGAGGTAAAAATTACTGTTTGAATCTGGTAAACCAATCTCAAACAGTTCTCTCATCTATAGCGTTTTCTCCATATATGCCACAAATATCCTTGGTCACTTCACTCGCTTTTTGACCTCGATTAAAGGTGAAAAGGAGGAGGTGTCGAAAATGTGATTTTTTAATTTTTTTTATTAGTTTGGTGCAAAAATAATATTTTTTAACGTATAAAAACATTATTTTTGCACCGAACTAATACCGATTTGACAATCCATTTGATGGTTTTGAAAAATGAGAAAAAAAATAATATGAGCAAAAAACGATGACAATTATCTTGTAGAACAGAATACGTGCTATATAACACTTTGCCAAATATCAAAACGTTTTAGAACAAATTTTTTTTATTATTAAACAGCGGGAGCATATGTAATAACCTAATATATATATATATGTAGTCATTGACATACAGTCCTGTTTCATTGTATCACAACTCATCAGTGCCGCTAGACTAGCATCTCTCTCTAGCCAAGGATTGAACCTAGAACCGTCGTGCTGACAGTCGGCAGTTCTCCCACTCGACCATATATATATATATATATATATATGGGTGTTTGTGTGTATATATAATCCAGATATTGCAGATCTGAATTTTGGCCAATATTTAATATCCATCTTTGTCTCTCCTACTCTACAACTTTATGCTGAGAAGCAGATGGCCATAATTGCTTTTGTTGTTGTTTTTTTTTTTTTTTTTAATAAACTCGTAATCACAATTTTTCAATGGTGATAGAATCAGCCTTTGTAGTGATCGGGTTAGTATTAGGCTGAATGCTGGACAGTCAAAAATGAAGTCGAATGCGCAGCAGCTTTCATCAGTGAAGGATGTAACGAAAGGCCAGGATTGGTTTTGATATTTTGGTGGAGAATATGATTGATGAGGTGGAGGCTTCTGAAGTAAATAGTCTAAAAGGACAAATGAGTAGTCGACATAGAGGGTGGGGGTGGGGGTAAGTTAAGTATTATGATGTTGATTATACATTCCTCTTTCTCACACCTTCTCCCTCTCTCTTTGTCCCTTTCTTTCACTCTCTTTTTCACTTTACCCTCACTTTCTTTCCTATTCCCTTGTTCTCTCTATCCCTCACCATCACTCTCTCCCTTTATCCTAACTCTCTTTGTCTCTTTCCCTTGCTCTCCCTCACCATCTCTCTCTTTTTCTCCCTTTTCATCACTCTCTCTTTCTCTCTCTCACACCATCACTCTTTCCCTTACCCTCACTCTTTGCCTCTCCCTTTCCTTATTTATTCTCCCCTCTCTCTCTCTCTCTCTCTCTCTCTCTCTCTCTCTCTCACACACACACTCACACTCACACTCACACACATACACACACACACAGTTCTTTCCTCATTTACATTTATTCTCCCTAATTGCTTTGCTCTATTACGCTTTGATTTTTTCGTTCTTCAACAAAGCCATTCCAGCAAACGTTTTGTCTTTCTGGCCTTCACAGACTTCCTTTGCTGTGGATGGCATTCGGATAATAACAGGATATGTAAATTATGCATCGCCTTTGCGGATGAGGATAATTCTCTTCTCACTTCTTTTTATTATCTTTTCACTTGTTCTAACATTCGGTATTTTTTCATAACTTGAGTTTGCATTGAAGTGTTAAGAGTTTCGCCGATTACCACTGAGAAAAATAATATGTTGACCAATCCATTCTATGGATGGAGAAGTGGCTTGGTTTTATCCTATGGTAAGAAAAGAAAGTTCTTTAATTCATTTTATATATATATATATATATATATATATATATATATATATATATATATATATATATATATATATATACACACACACACACACACACACAGAAATAAAAACAACAAACCAAGTTATGTGTTGGTCAACTTTTCGTTTTTATTTTGAAACGTCCTCTAAAATCTCAAAGTAAAGACGAAACGTTGATGAACACATAACTCGGTTTGTTCCTTTTTATTTCTCTATTTTGTCAGAATAGTATTTCCATTATTCTCATCATATATATATATATATATATATATAATTTTTTTTTTTTTTTTCAGAATTTATGATACGAGAATTGATCACTTGTATTATCTTTATTATTCAGATTACTAGTATGCCACCGGCATAAAGTGTGCTTAAATATATTTTAATTTATGTAGTTTTCATATTTATTATTATAGAGTCAAGTTTCTATTGATCATTATATTGTACCCAATATACAAAAGTGATTTTAAAAGTTGTAAAAAATGTGACTTGGGTGCCATCAGCTAGAATCGAAACTAAAACATTTATTCTTTACCATCTGAGATAACATCAGATAGATATCAGATATTTAAAAATTAACTAAGTTTAACGTATAAATGTATATTTTTGAATGTGCACAGGAGAACTATAAGCCGACTTACGCCTGCCAAGTTCCAAATTTTCAATTTTTACTCCTTAGCCACTATTATTACCAGCTAAAAACCAAATCGAATTTGTTCCACAGGTCCGAATCCTCTATATATCAAGTTTCACAGCTGTAGACAAAAATTGACAGTAGTTTAGTAGAGACTGTCTTGCAAACAGTGACTATATATATATATATATATATAGAGAGAGAGAGAGAGAGAGAGATTATTATTATTATTATGGTTGTCATATTTACATTTCGGCCTATGTAACCTCCCGCTTTCTTCAAGTGCATTTTTTCGAAACTAAGAACTTATGTTTAACTTGGGAATCTTTTTATTCAACTTAAGAATCTGGACGAAATTTCGAACTGAACTATTTCTGATTTGAAATTCCATCTGGGTTCCTGAGTTAAAGATTTCCTAATTCAGGGTAAAAACAAAAATTGATTTATTTTTTATTTTTTTTATTTCTGTTGACATTTAATCCAATTTTAAAATCGGTTTCAAATTAATTTTTATAATTTACTAAATCATCAGAGATTTTATATTTTACTCTTTTTCACCCCAAACAAGGAATATTGCTACTTGGAACGTCAGGGGTTACTATTTGGAATCATGTCTAACAAAGAACTTTGGGGAGTTGAGCAGCAATATATTTGTTCACATTTTTTATCACTAAATTATGAAGTGGTTTATTTATCAAGTTTAAATTGGGAAAGGTATGAACTCAATACTTCCTCCAGCTATCAGCCAAATAATATATTCTATTTAATTTATAATAGATATTTGTTTCAGCATTAAATAACACTAAATGGTCATTTGCTGTAAATCCGGAGATTCTATTGTTGGCATTGGTTTCCCCGATATTTTTGTCAGAATTCTTTCTAAAAAGACCTTGAGTACTTACGGAAGGGACCACAAGAAGGTTGCCAACATCCTAAGTGAAAATGATTTTTGTGGAACGAACTGGATTCAAACTTGGAGCATACAGGGCGTCAGTTCAAGTCATTAACCACTTAACCATCGTCATCACTTCTTTAAAACAAGCCAATTATCAGGTGTAATATGAATGTATATTTATCAAGATTAAAAAAAAAAAAATTATGAAACTTCACGTGTGTGTACATCTATTTCTCATATTAATGTAACTTTTAACAATTGAGACACTTAATTTTTTATTATCAATAATTGAATACGCATTGTAATTTGAAATAAAACAGAATATTTTAATCCGATTTAAAAAAAAAAAATAATTACAAAATTAACTCTAAAAAGTGCATTCTGGTTTCTACAAAAACATGTCGCTAATTTTAATCTAGTGTTAATAGTTTTATAAAAAATGTTTTTTTTACATTTGTTACACCTGTAAATTTAAAAAGAATTTGGAAGTGTTTAAGCTGTCGAATAAAATGTTATTTTAAAATTCTTTGCAAATCCTTCTGTATTAAAAGATTAAAAGTTTTGAAGACAATTTCCATCCAATGATTTTATAAATGGAGAATTAATAAAGTTGTTTTTAGAGCAATTGTATATAATTAATAATTTTATAGCAATTGGGTATAATTAATAATTTTATAGCAATTGGGTTTAATTAATAATTTTATAGCAATTGGGTATAATTAATAATTTTATAGCAATTGGGTTTAATTAATAATTTTATAGCAATTGGGTATAATTAATAATTTTAAAGCAATTGGGTATAATTAATAATTTTATAGCATTGGGTATAATTAATAAATTTATAGCAATTGGGTATAATTAATAATTTTATAGCAATTGGGTATAATTAATAATTTTATAGCAATTGGGTTTAATTAATAATTTTATAGCAATTGGGTATAATTAATAAATTTATAGCAAGTGGGTATAATTAATAATTTTAAAGCAATTGGGTATAATTAATAATTTTAAAGCAATTGGGTATAATTAATAATTTTATAGCATTGGGTATAATTAATAAATTTATAGCAATTGGGTATAATTAATAAATTTATAGCAATTGGGTATAATTAATAAATTTATAGCAATTGGGTATAATTAATAATTTTATAGCAATTGGGTATAATTAATAATTTTATAGCAATTGGGTATAATTAATAAATTTATAGCAATTGGGTATAATTAATAATTTTATAGCAATTGGGTATAATTAATAAATTTATAGCAATTGGGTATAATTAATAAATTTATAGCAATTGGGTATAATTAATAATTTTATAGCAATTGGGTATAATTAATAATTTTATAGCAATTGGGTATAATTAATAATTTTATAGCAATTGGGTATAATTAATAAATTTATAGCAATTGGGTATAATTAATAATTTTATAGCAATGTGGTATAATTAATAAATTTATAGCAATTGGGTATAATTAATAATTTTATAGCAATTGGGTATAATTAATAAATTTATAGCAATTGGGTATAATTAATAATTTTATAGCAATTGGGTTTAATTAATAATTTTATAGCAATTGGGTATAATTAATAATTTTATAGCAAGTGGGTATAATTAATAATTTTAAAGCAATTGGGTATAATTAATAATTTTATAGCATTGGGTATAATTAATAAATTTATAGCAATTGGGTATAATTAATAAATTTATAGCAATTGGGTATAATTAATAAATTTATAGCAATTGGGTATAATTAATAATTTTATAGCAATTGGGTATAATTAATAATTTTATAGCAATTGGGTATAATTAATAAATTTATAGCAAGTGGGTATAATTAATAATTTTAAAGCAATTGGGTATAATTAATAATTTTATAGCATTGGGTATAATTAATAAATTTATAGCAATTGGGTATAATTAATAAATTTATAGCAATTGGGTACAATTAATAAATTTATAGCAATTGGGTACAATTAATAAATTTATAGCAATTGGGTACAATTAATAAATTTATAGCAATTGGGTACAATTAATAATTTTATAGCAATTGGGTTTAATTAATAATTTTATAGCAATTGGGTATAATTAATAATTTTAAAGCAATTGGGTATAATTAATAATTTTATAGCATTGGGTATAATTAATAAATTTATAGCAATTGGGTATAATTAATAATTTTATAGCAATTGGGTATAATTAATAATTTTATAGCAATTGGGTTTAATTAATAATTTTATAGCAATTGGGTATAATTAATAAATTTATAGCAAGTGGGTATAATTAATAATTTTAAAGCAATTGGGTATAATTAATAATTTTAAAGCAATTGGGTATAATTAATAATTTTATAGCATTGGGTATAATTAATAAATTTATAGCAATTGGGTATAATTAATAAATTTATAGCAATTGGGTATAATTAATAAATTTATAGCAATTGGGTATAATTAATAATTTTATAGCAATTGGGTATAATTAATAATTTTATAGCAATTGGGTATAATTAATAAATTTATAGCAATTGGGTATAATTAATAATTTTATAGCAATTGGGTATAATTAATAAATTTATAGCAATTGGGTATAATTAATAAATTTATAGCAATTGGGTATAATTAATAATTTTATAGCAATTGGGTATAATTAATAATTTTATAGCAATTGGGTATAATTAATAATTTTATAGCAATTGGGTATAATTAATAAATTTATAGCAATTGGGTATAATTAATAATTTTATAGCAATGTGGTATAATTAATAAATTTATAGCAATTGGGTATAATTAATAATTTTATAGCAATTGGGTATAATTAATAAATTTATAGCAATTGGGTATAATTAATAATTTTATAGCAATTGGGTTTAATTAATAATTTTATAGCAATTGGGTATAATTAATAAATTTATAGCAAGTGGGTATAATTAATAATTTTAAAGCAATTGGGTATAATTAATAATTTTATAGCATTGGGTATAATTAATAAATTTATAGCAATTGGGTATAATTAATAAATTTATAGCAATTGGGTATAATTAATAAATTTATAGCAATTGGGTATAATTAATAATTTTATAGCAATTGGGTATAATTAATAATTTTATAGCAATTGGGTATAATTAATAAATTTATAGCAAGTGGGTATAATTAATAATTTTAAAGCAATTGGGTATAATTAATAATTTTATAGCATTGGGTATAATTAATAAATTTATAGCAATTGGGTATAATTAATAAATTTATAGCAATTGGGTACAATTAATAAATTTATAGCAATTGGGTACAATTAATAAATTTATAGCAATCGGGTATAATTAATAATTTTATAGCAACTGGGTATAATTAATAATTTTATAACAATTGGGTATAATTAATAATTTTATAGCAATTGGGTACAATTAATAAATTTATAGCAATTGAGTATAATTAATAAATTTATAGCAATTGGGTATAATTAATAATTTTATAGCAATTGGGTATAATTAATAATTTACTGATCGAAGAATACTGTAATAAACCTTGCAAAAATCTTATATAACGAAATAATAATTTAGTGTAAAAACCGAAAAGTATAATTAAACATCTATCTATACACATAAAGTTGAGTTTTTGGTCACACTGACTTTGATATTAAAAGCCTACTCTTTTTTTTTTTAATTATTAAAACGAACTTAATATACTCAATTATGGATATGCAAGCAACTAAATAATGGTTAACTAATTAGCATATTCTTTGAAAATCGAATTTATATTAATTATTGATTTTTTTTAATGGTTTCTTATTAGATGATTGGTTCTATTTAACTATTATGTTTAATTCTTTTTATGCATAGTTTCTACATTGTGTATAATTTAGGATGACAAAATTCTATTAAATGCGCATACATATATATAAAGGTCACCTTGTCTTTATGTATGTTTGGAACGGTCTCTACCAAACGTCACTCTCAATTTTTGGTCTATAAACTTGAAACTTTATATATAGGTGATTTGGACCTGTGGAACAAATTCGATTTTTATTTTTAGCCGGTAAAAATTGCTGCTAAGTGGTCAAAATTGGAGAAACAAATTTGAACTTGGCAGTAGTAAATCGATTAAACTTGTTACTCTTATGCATGTGAAAATATACATTCTTATCTTTTAACAATGTTATCTTTTAAGTTTTTAAATGCGTGTCAATATAGCTCAGGTGGTAAGGAATCATGCTGGAGAGCTACAAGTTTTGGTTTCGATTTTAGCTGATGGCACCCAAGTCATATGTTTTTTTTACTTTTGAAACCACTACTATATATAGGGTACAATATAATAATAAATAGAGAATTGGTTCGATAATAATTAATAATGAAATCTGTATAAATTAAAATATCATATTTAATCATATTTTACAACCGGGCAATGCCGGGCAGCCTGCTAGTCTAAACAAATAAAGAGCAAAACGAAAATGAAAATAAAGACTACCGGGCAACGTCAGATAGGAACATCTAGTATATAAACTCTGTTACTCTTCATTTCATTCTGGCTTGTCCTGTGGGCATTTTCTTGAAAACTAAAAATTAAATATAAAACGTTAATAAATTATAGTTTTGGTTTTCAATTTCAAAATAACCAAATTTATTTCCAATTCCTCTTAAAATTCTTCCTCCTCCACCAAATTATTAACTTAAGTTCCATTCATCAGGTTTAGCATTTTTTATTTACTTCATTGCCTCATGCTGAGGTGAATAATTGGAAAACGTTAAAGATAACAAAATGGCCAGACATTTAACATCTTTCTCCAAATTAAATTGAACTTTCATCAAGAGGAGTCGCATCTTCCGCTACGTAACTTATTTTTTGCCATTCTTTCCGATCCATGGCAAGTTGGTTGATGGACACCCAACTGTTGAGAGATGTTCAATTAAAAACAGTTTCTCTCCATCTTTTCCTTTGATTTCCTCTGCTTCTTTTGCCTTCTGACATACACTCAAAGCATAAGTTTGATAGGCCAGTGGTTGATCGTTTTACATGGCCAAAAAGTTTAAGCGTTTTAATTATTTTATTACATAGAGAGGGTAGGGAATATTGAACTCTACTTGTAGAAAAAAAAATGGCTTTTTTTTCCACCTATGCCAGTCCAAACAAGGCATATTACCACCTGACCATTTGAAATCTACAGGGGACTGTGAGTAGTTGAGCAGCGAGATGTTTGTTCACATTACATTTAAATTTCTGCAGATTAGTACTGTCAGAGAATCAGGAAACAGGGAGGCAATTCTATTATCTAGCAGTTACAATAGTGAAGGGGTGGCATTTTGCTGCTGGAAGTAAGTACCTTGAGAGTAAATAAATATGTATAAAATTCTTTTCTTTCTTTGTGGATTTATTTGCTTATTTTGGATTGTGCTTAATTTTATAGTCGATACCATCTTTCTTTTTTTTTTTTTTAAGTATTAAAATATTTGGTTTAGGTTTATCCAATTGAATACTTCATTCAGTTTTGAGGTTTTATATTTTTGACGGGTTGGTTTCGGTTTAAATAATTTGTTAAAGTTCTCACCGTGAAATTGGTACACAAAAATGGGGTTTCCTTCTTCTCAAGGAGGTAGGAATGTGTGATTTTTGTGTGCAATATTTTAAGTTTTTACAACACTATTTTTTTCTTTTCTGTTGATTTTTGAACTTTGAATGACAGTGAACAGTAGAATTGTTTCACCATGAGATGTGGTGAAAGGTGAAGCAGATGAACCTCTGTAATCTCCTGGAAGAATTTAAATTACGCTTATAGGATTATTTTTAGCGAATTTAAATCCGTTTCCCAAAAGAACCATTATTTTTTTATGAACCTTTTTTTCTTCTAATATCCTGTGTTAAGTCTGTGAATCTGGAATTCCATGGAGAAAACTTTGATTTTTATGGAATTCATTCATTTATTTATTTATTTTTGCTTTCCTGATTTCTTTGAAGTATTTTAAGCTGATTCCTAAGGCATTCTTTTATTGAAAATCTTTCCGTCTGGACGTTCATTCAGTTAAGCTTGTTTCTGAATAGAATTTGTTCTTTCTCTTCACTGAGACATCAGAAAGAGCATGTGTATATTCATGCATGTGCACTAAGTGTGTGTGTGTATATATATATATATATATATATATATATATATATATATATATATATATATACTAGCAAAAGTACCCGTCGTTGACTGGGTTCAAAAACAGCCTACAGAAAATGGACTCTGATTTATGAAAGCATGATAGGTTATGAAAAGGAAGGGTTCTAAAGAGATAGCTTCGAATTCCGGGATATCAAAACCAAAGCAAAATATAATGAAAGTAAAAATAAAATAGATAAACCCTATAATTTATTATACCATACCTGTTCACACTGAAACACTTATCACAATATTCTGTGGATCTATATAAAAAAAACCTTGTTAAACTTTGTGACATATTTCCATTCTATGGAGGTCAGGCGCGAACGAACACCCCATAATTTTATTACGCCATATTTCTTCAAACTGAAACATAATTATCAAAGTATACTTACGCAGATAGATATGAAAAGTCTTTATTAAAGTTTGTGCGTATTTCCATTCTATGGAGGCCAGACGCGAACGCAGACCCCCACAATTTTATTATGCCATCTCTATTTAAGTTAAAACATACTTATCTAAGTATTATTATGTACATCTATATAAAAAAACACTTGTAAACGTTTTTTTTTTTTTTAATTTTAAAATTTTTTTTTCCATACTTTGTGGACCAGGTGGGTACGCACAATTTTAATGAATTATCATTATGCCAGATCAAACATACCCATTTCTGTGTCTCGATACATCTTCTATCATTATATCTGATCAGTTTTCTATAATAGTCAATCATATAGGAGCCTATTCGTGACCAGACACACACACAGACGTTTAGCTTTATATTATATATATATATATATATATATATATATATATATATATATATATTCAATAAGATAAAAAGCTATAGCAAACATCTAAATGACTATTTTAATCACAGTTCCTGATTTCAAAAAACGAAAAATTAAAAGATTCATCTGCCTTACTTTTAATGCTAGGTTTATTTATGGTGTCTTTTAAATTCAATAAAAACCCTCCAAAATTTGCTGATGAGGAGACCTTGCTTACCAAAAAACTATATATAATTATTCTACATAACTTGATGTATACCACAATAAAAAGCATTGTTTTCCGAAACGATCGTACAGATAATTGATTTTGTTGTTGTTCCTTCTTATGAAACGGATTTTTAATTTAATTAAAATTTGATTTTTAAATTTTTAATTATAAATCACATTACTTAATATTGAATTAGCTCTAGGACATTTTACTATCGAGCTTATTATATATCTAAATTACAACGAGCACTTTCTATTTCCTGTATTTTAATTAAACTAGTAATTTCACTGTTACATTAAAATACACTCAGCTCTTTAGACTATTGTTCTAATCTCCTTTAAATTATATATATATATATATATATATATATATATATATACGACAAAAGTCTATATTAAAAATTTCAAAATGTTGTCCATCTTTCCAGTTATTTTTTTAAGCATGTTAAAATGTTCAATTCTTGACAGCACCTGTTTCATAGCGCAGAAACAATCATATAATTATGTCATTTTTTAAAAATTTATTCCGCCCCTAACCCATCAGAAGAAAAGGAATTAATCAACTTTAAAAAGAAATAAAGGAATATGGTCATGATTTTCTTTTTAAGTTGATGGGTTCCTTTTATTCTGCTGAGTTAAGGGCAGAATAAATTCAAAAATTGACATAATAATTACATGAATGATCTTGCGTTACAAAAGAGTTGCTGTCAAGAATTGAACATTTTAACATGCTGCAAGAAATAAACGGTAAGATGGACAACATCTTGATATTTGGAATATAGACCTTTTGTCATTTATTTGTATAGGCTCTCTGGTTATATTGAGTTTTATAAATTAAAGGATTGGTTTAAATAAAAGGTGAAATATAATTGAATAAGCATATTTTCCCATATATATATATATATATATATATATATATATATATATATATATACGAGGGATTTAAAAAAAATAATGCTTTCTATTTTTTATTCTGCCTAAATGGATCAAATGTGACTGCAAATTGCGTTTTTTTTTTTTCACTTATGCCAGTCCAAACAAGGCATATTACCACCTGACCATTTGAAATCATATCTATAGGGGACTGTGAGTAGTTGGGAAGCGAGATATTATATATATATTATATATAAGTTTTTTTTTTGTTTTTTAAGTATTAAAATATTTGGTTTAGGTTTATCAAATTGAATACTTCATTCAGTTTTGAGGTTTTATATTTTTGACGGGTTGGTTTCGGTTTAAATAATTTGTTAAAGTGTTCACCGTGAAATTGGTACACAAAAATGGGGTTTCCTTCTTCTCAAGGAGGTAGGAATGTGTAAGTTTCTGAATTCAAGTTCATGTAAGTTAACCATTTTTTTTTTTAATGTACTTGCATTTCTGTGAACTTATGCATTTATGGCTTGAAAGTTTCATCTCTCTCTTGCAGATACTGACATGATATTGAAGAAATATTTATTTTAACTTTTTCTGTAACAATAATACAAAAAAGTGTTATAACAGTAAATGGCGAAGACCTTTTTCCCCATTTTTTATGATATTGTTTTTCAAATTTTAGTAATAATATTGAAAAAGATAAAACAATCAGAAATTGTTTGGGAAATGAAAATTTAGTTTTTATCTTGTATTTTCTCAAAAAATATATTTTATTTGGTTTAATAAACTTTTTCCAGTACTTATACAGAGACTTATTATTTAGAAATCCAGTCTGAATATGGGGAGAGGATGATGTTTTGTATCTATTTTGTACTTTCACCTTACAAGGTACTTATGTAGAGAAGGTACCGTGTTTTTGTCGGCAATATCTGATGGTTTCATAAAGTTATGAACAAGTTGATTGATTTTTTTTTTTCGTCTGCTTACTTGAATTTCATTGGCTAAGTGTTTTGGTAGCAGTGTCAGAAATTTCGTGAAAACTATTGAATAATTCCACCCGCTCTCTTTCGAAACTATGGAATAATTCCACTCGTTCTCTCCTCGAAAAATGTAATTCAAGCCCTATTTTTTTTTTTTTTTTTTTCAATTAAAGGAGAAAGGACCAAGGTTTCATTAAAAAAAAAAAAACGAAAAATAAACGCGTTTTTTTTTTTAAAAAAAGGTTTAAAACTTCGGACTTTACAGGTAAATTTCTAAAAAAACACTACCTTTTTTTGTTTTAAATTTGAATATATTATTTATTGATCTTTTATCTTCAATTTGTAATATATAAAACTTTGGTACATGAATTAATTATTTACTTTTTAATAGACGCTTGAAAATGGGGAGGGGGCGTGAATTAAAAAAAAAAAAAACATTTGTCTAAAATATTATATTCGGTTTATTGAAAAGAGCATAAAATTTCACATTGATCCCGAAAATATCGTAAAAATAGAATCAATAGAAAAATTTTGATAGATTTTTAAAGTTTAATAATTGAAAAATACTGAACTCGTAACATTCCATTAATTTCATTACTGTTAAAAAAAAAAAAAAAATTTCTATTACTTTTAAAACAACTTTAATAGCTTATTTTGGAAGTATAATCCATAAAGAAAATAAACAACCCATCTTTAAAAGAGAAATTACGATTTTTTTTTATATTTTATTTGCAGTTTCGTGTTAGAGGTGTCAAAAATTCCTACAAAAATTCTGATACACCTAGTGTTTTGGTATATCCCGGCGGTTTACGTTATTTGCCGGAAACTTCAGCTTCAGCACAGTATTTTCTCTTCGTAAGTAACAAAAAATCAATTCCCCTGAACAATGCTGCATGAGTATCTGTGTGTGTAGAGGGAGGGGACTTGTTTTTAAACTTACAATTTAGAAATGGATGACAACTTGTTCAAAATAAAATAAGTCTCATTAAGGACCGGAAACCAAAAAGGAAAAAAGTGTTTTGTCCACAGGATCAAAACAATCATTGAAGTAAAACAATTTTTTTATACAGCATCATCGCTGATATGAGAAATTAAAATATGAACAGCGCCAAAGATAAAAAAAAAAAAAAGAAAAAAAGTATGAAAAAGTTTACGTGTTTATTATTTAATGATTTTAACGTTTTACTTTCTGTTTTTCTTGCAGGTAAGTTTCTGAATTCAAGTTCATGTAAGTTAACCATTTTTTTTTTTTTTTTTTTTTAGTGTACTTGCATTTCTGTGATTTGCTGTCATGGTAACCAGGAAAATCTATTTTTGTTTTAAAAAAATAATATAAAAAAAGTAATATTTTTATCGCTAATTCATTTGGACAAGTGTGTAGGGTGATTTTATTCCTAAATTTGTATATTACACAACGTTTTGCGTGTCGGGTTTGTGAATGTGTGTGTGTATATATATATATATATATATATATATATATATATATATATATATATATATATATATATTATTTTATAGTGCAGATCGATTCCTATGGGAATCAATTTCCAAGGAAAGATGAAGCTCAACATGCCTTGAAATAATTATTTTAAAATTTGTAATGGAATTTGTAATCAAATCAGAACAATGTCGGTACTATCGATTTCAAATCCAAACAAAAGTGACCTATATTTGTTTGCCTGTGTCGGGCCTAGGCTACCGAGAGTAAATGCCAATGAACATGAGAGCGTGACGTCATTACCAGATCAACATGTAGGTATATGGTGCCTAAAGTTTTCTTGTGTTCAACCACGTGACCACGCTAATAGCCATAAAAAATATTTTTCGTTACACCTTGTGGTAATTTTATGCAGGTAATTCAAACGTGCATGTATTTTTTTTTTTTTTCGAAAGAGAAAAAAACAATTCTCCATTTGGATATTTGGGTTTGTATTACTTTACACATAGATTCGAAAAAGTTGTCAAAAAACAAATATATAACAAATAAATGTTATCAAAAGCAAGATAAATTACTGTTCTACCAAACTGGATATAATTTTCGTGTTTTTATTCAATTTAACATGTTTATTCAGCTCGAAAAGCATACAGTGTTTACCGATGTATTGGAAAATTTAAAATGGCGGCCGACTCTCTCTTTAACACGGTAAGTTCGGAAAAAGATGTAATAAATAATAAACTAGACAAAATACTGTTAGAAATTTGCTCAATATATGTTACCGTAACATAACTTGACATATATTCGGTGGTTTTTTAATAGTATTTTGTCTAGTTTATTATTTATAACACCTTTTCCCGAACTTACCGTGTTAAAGAGAGTCGGCCGCCATTTTGAATTTTCCAATACATCGGTAAACACTGTATGCTTTTCGAGCTGAATAAACATGTTAAATTGAATAAAAACACGAAAATTATATCCAGTTTGGTAGAAAAGTAATTTATCTTGCCTTTGATAACATTTATTTGTTATATATTTGTTTTTTGACAACTTTTTCGAATCTATGTGTACAGTAATACAAACCCGGATATTTATATAATTGCACATTGGGATAATTTTAATCCAACAAAATATAACAGTAAGTGAACCTCTTTTTGAAATTTTCTTACGTGTCTATCAAAGAAAATCGAATATTTCATGTTATTTTTTTTTTAACTGCAAAACAAATAATTTTTTATCTCTATATAAATAAAATGAACTCATTTTTTCCCGTCTGATTTTGACCTTAATAGGATTAAAAATCAAAATATTTCATGCAAATATAATATGCACAAACGGCAGAACAATATCTGAGGTGTGTTATAGGCTTATTATTTCTCAAATTCCTCAATAATCTTGGATTTCTATACTTTTTCTGCTGAGAAGTCACGGCCAAAATCGGTTAAGATCAATGGAAGTGGTAAAATATTTTCTCTCTTATAAATTCCTCCTCCCCTGCCACCACTTAACACCGTTTGGGGATCGTTCACAAGGAACAGTTGAGAAGAGAACACCGGTTTGGCTTCGTAGTTCTTTCATGTGAATTTATTTAAAATCACTAAACTAAGCTGCAGTGCTCTGTGGCGTAGTAGTTAGCGTGCTGGACAATTCACATTATATTTTTACGTTCGCGCCGACCTACCGTAGTCGTTTTTTTTTGGTTTTTTTTCCTAAACAACTGCAATGGACTTTTCTTGGTGGCCGAACTGTTAACGTTGCAGATGTTTTTTTGTTTTTTTTTTCACACTTTATTTTCCTACTTTTACTCATGACTCCGGGTTTGATCCTTCCTACTTACCTACCATAACATTTTTTAAAACTCCCCCCCCCCCCCGTTCCGGAAGCAAACACTCGGGCAACGCCGGGTACCCCCGCTAGTATGAGAATATTTTTCAGTCAATTCTTTTAATAATAAATAAAACTTTCATTTAGTATTTTCAAACATTTTAAAGTTAGAAGCATTTTTCATGAAAGTTTTTTTTAAAATTTAATTAAACAATCGATGGATTTAATATTTTAGCAGCGGGCATAATTTATTTCTTTGAAATATATTTAAAACTTAAAAGTTTTTGTTTGTTGGTTTTATAAAATTTCAGCTGTAAATAATTTACATGACTGAAATGGGAAATGAAATAGGAAATTCTTCTTAAAAATTCATTAACTAATCAGTTTTAATTAAATTTTGATATGAACTAAAAATAAAGAATGCGTTATATTTTAGTTAACATATTTTTTTGTGTTTTATCTTATAAATAAATGGGTACTTCATGGGGAACATGGACCCTGCGTAAACAGTGTTTTTATTCAATGATTGCTCCCTGAAAACGTTTTCTTTAGTTTTTTTCATATATATCTCAGACTTTTTTTTTTTTATCGTGCGTGTATTTACTTTTAAAAATTTTTTTTTTTTTTTCCTTTTTGGGAGGTAAATTTGATTCCTACTCTTATTTTGTGCTTGTTTTTATTTTATTTCATGTTAATTTTTTAAAATTATTTTTTCCACTAAAGATTTTTATTTTTTTGTTAAATTATTTTTTCATACATATTCAAAACTTGTCTCCCCCCCCCCACACACACTTTGGGCCTTAAATAGTACCTGCAAAAAGTTTTTGTGATTAAATAAACCAAAGAAAACCTTTTGTGCATGCGCTTACAGGGAGCAATCATTAAATAAAAACACCGTTTACACGGTTCACATTTCCTGTGTAGTACGCACCCTGCTGAAATAATATTATTTAGAAAGCCATTCTTAACAGGGGGAGGGGCTTTCTAACTATTCCGCACTTTCACCTAACAATTTAATGAAAAAAAAGATACCATAAAAATTTAATTTAACTTGGGAATACTATCTAAAATATAGCACAGTGCGTACACTGCACAAGCATTATTATTATTATAACAATGATAATAAAAAAAAAAAGGTGTAGATGACATCGACTGGCGCCACATCAACTAGTTATGAAGGGTCAATGAGGATGGAAAGACCGAGGTGGAAGAGTACTAACCAGATCTCCACTGGAAGTGTGCAGTTCAAATCTGGTACTTTGGGGAGGGGGGGCATTTTGTCACCCAAACCCTAGGAAGCACAAATGGCTGATGCCAACAAGAAATCAAAGGCAAACGGCCATTGCAATAATGTACAATCATCTACACAAGTGGTCAAGAGGAGGAGAACACAGGAAATCTGGGGAGACTTGTCACTCGGTCTCCAGGGAACACCACAGATCACTGATGATGGCCTTTGAGACAATTCGTAGTGAGTGAAATATTAATAATAATAATGTCCTCTCCCAAATTCACCAACACTCTGGTTTAATAATCGTAGATATTTACTAAATTTCCTTAGTTCACCAATGTTCACATCATGGTAAGATTATTTCTTTAGTTATGTAAACTTCATTTCCGTATTTATGTATTCTGCGCCAATATGAAAATGAAGACTATAGAGGAGTATAGGATTCCTAACCATGTAACTGATGAAAATATGCTACGCATTTTGATGAAAATCATGGGGAAAAAATGGACATAGAAGAAAAGAAAACCAAAACTTTAAATATAATTTCTGTATTATTTCAACATATAATCTGCAAAGACCATATGTGGGGGTAACCCCACATATAAGACCTTGGTCAATGTAGGGGCAACCCTTCATACCAATTGTCACTATCCAGCTCCCCTACTCCCCGGGGAGTTGGTCCCATTTCCCCTTCACTCCTCACATTAAAAATCGACCTTGTGCCTAATGGAGCAAATAAATACCACCTTCATGGCCCTCAGGCCAAGATCAAAGTGTAGTATTGTGCCTAAATTTTTTGTTCATTGTTGATTTTGACTGTATTTTTTTAACATGAATAAAAGATTTAATATCTCAAAGTGTAGTATCTGTTCCAGCATATACTGCAAGCAAAGACCATATGTGGGGTTGCCCCCACATATAAGACCTTGGTCAACGTAGAGGCAACCCTTCATGCCAATTGTCACTATCCAGCTCCCTGGGGAGTTGGTCCCTATTTCCCCCTTCACTCTTCACATTAAAAATCGGCCTTGTGCCCAATTTGCTTGGTGGGCAAATAAATACACTGGCCCATGGCCAGTGGTCTCTAGAAAGCGATTTAACGTTTGGTCAGTGTCGGCTTCATCATATCAGATGGTTGCTTTCATTTAGAGACGAGACACTCCCCCTAATAAACAGGGAGCTGGTTTTCCCCAAAATTAGGTAAAAACAAACAAACCTGGTTATTGATCTCATTAAAAACTTTCCCACAGAAAATGTTAACTGCTGAATAGCTAATGCTTACAATCGCCGCATGTGCATTATTAAGCCTTTTTGTATATAAAAAAAAAGAAGCCAACAGACTCGCGGTAAATAAAACACTGTCCCACACTCAAAGTTCACGTCATTAACTCGTCAAAAACGGGCACCTGCCAGGTTGCATTTTTTTTTTCACACTTTATTATTTTCCAACTGCGCGTCAAGGCTTCGTTTTTGTTTTTTTAAACAACCAACGATTTTTCTTTTCATTTACCCAAAAACACACACCCCCGGGTCACGCCAGGTACCCCTCTAGTCTATATATATAAAAGTGAAAATGTATGTATGTATGTATGTCTCGCAAAACCTTTCGACATGGGCCACGGATTTTCACCAGATAGGTATCATTTTAAAGCTCTAAGCTTTGCCCGACAAATATCGAAAAATTGGCCAAAAACATTAATTCCTTCACTCTAAAATCATCAGTTTTGTACTGGGAGGGGTGCCAAAAAATCGTTCCTTCATTTTCTCTGCTCCTGCTACTACGACAATGACATCGTGTTTGACCTAGAAAACGGTGCCGTTAGTTTCAACCATCTGCAAGTGTTTTTAAAGGTTTAATTTTATTCATTATTAAGTGTATGTCTCTTTAGCGTAGGGGGTAACGTGTTGGGCATTTTTTTTCCGCTTTAGCCTCGATGCTTCGGGTTCAAGCCTGTCTTTCTACCTAAACTTTTTTTCCTTTTTTTCACCTTTTTTTTTTTACGTTTGTTCGCTGTTTCGCTTTGTTTTGGTTTTTCCAATTCTTCTTTACATCGTGTGTTTTTTTTAATAATATTAAAACAGAGTCACCCTCTCCTACATACACACCCCCAAACACCCGGGCAACGCCGGGTACCCCCGCTAGTATTTTATAAGGTTTAGTTTCATTATTAATCGAATTGGGTTCCTTCCTTTTCTTGTTTAACATGTTTTAATGCTCTTTTTAAAAATGCCGTCATATAGTATCGACAGTAACAGTTTGACAAATTTTTCCTACATTGCCTACAGGCATGTTTCAGTTAACAGGCCTTTTTCCTCTCGGTGGCCTCGGTCAGACTCTCTTCAGCCTCTGTTTATGTATGTCTTCCCGAAAAATATCTCCGACTATCTATACATAGAAATATATATCTTATAAAAACCCATGTAATCTTGACACCCGTTTCAATATCTATTCTTTTTGGTCTGATGAAGTGTTGTCCCTGAATTGTGACTTCACTGAAACACGTATGCACATATGTAACCAATAATGTTTGTATAATAAACAGACTCTATATAACAACTTATAAAGATTCTGGCACATGCATCATTAAGTATATACTAACCATATTTACCCGGTATTTTTTTTTTTTTTTGGTGAAGTACTTACAGAAAAATAGATTCAAATTGAAAAAAAATACAAACTTGCTTTTATTTCATTGTTCTTTTTATTATGTCTAAAAATTAAATAATTGTCGTTAAAACTCGTATCTATTTCTAAAGTAAATAGATGTTAATATGAAAACAATAGTCACACATGCAAGAAAGATTTTCTCTCTGGACTTTAATAAAAATTACGGATTTACAGCGCATTATTTTGTTTATGCGAAGATTAAAAAGAGGAAAAAAATGCTTTCATCCGCATGATTCTTTTTTTGTTTTTGGAGCTGTGAATTGCTTAAGAATTAAATTGTCATAAAAACTTGTTTGCTAAGTAAATAAATACTTACTAGAAAAACAAACAGCAGCTAGGTATTTGTGTTATGTAGTCGGTGTATATATATATATATATATATATATATATATATATATGATGGAAGTAGTATTCTGACAAAATAGAGAAATAAAAAGGAACAAACTGTATTATGTGTACATCAACGTTTCGTCTTTATTTCATGCAGAGGAAGTCTCGAAATAAAGACGAAACGTTGATGAACACATAATACGGTTTGTTCCTTTTTATAAATATATAATATATATATATATGCGTGTATACGTCTGTCTTGTATATATATGTGTGTCTGTATTTCTTACCTGTGTCAATCATCTAATGGTATATATAACAGTGTCTTGGATATCTAATAAAAGTGTATATACAGAGTGTAGAAATATTCATTGTCCTGCATGTATATAAAATGTTCGTTGCGCGGGCGCTTCTTTCACAAATAAATGTAGTTAACAATCATGACACATAAACTTTTATACAAAGCTTTTTACAATCAAACGATAACAATATCTCTGCTTGTCTCAGACCAAAGGGATCACATACCTTCTTGTTTGTCCAAACCCGAAAAGAACGCAGAACAACAAATTATATTTTACATATGTTTTATTCGTCTTATCGGAGTTTGGCATGCTGAGTCTTTTTCTACAGTTTCCTGGTTCTTTCCTTTTCTACTTTCAACAGGATCGTTCACACGTCTGTTCACTAACGTGTTTCTTGCCAACTCATTAGCTTGATCTCTGCTAACTATTACGTGTCGTTCACATAAACTAAAATAGGTTTACTTCTAACCAAATTCCACAACCACTCCGAAAATTCCTAAATCGACTTTATTTAATTTCTGTTTAAATTCCTGACTAAACATTCCAAACTGTAAATACACATTTTTAAAAATCTAATTGCTTTATTTGTCTAATAATAATGTTCGACCAAGTTACCTGGCGTTGTCCGGTCAATATCTAAAACTTGTGACAAAGATTTTCCTCTCCATGTAATGTTGTACACCCTTTCTAACAGTTCCGAATGATCCGCCATAACATTTTAATGGACTCAACACGTTGTATGCAGACTACAGTCACAAAGAAACAAAGGAAGAAAATTCAGCTCGATTTTTTTTTTTTTTTTAGTTGAAATAACTTTTCAAAAAATGCCAGAAAACTTTCTACTCTAACAGATTCTTTGCTCAAACAGCTATACTTTGGAATTCCCTTCCTGCTACCTCCTTCCTTGACTGTACTGATATGCAGAAGTTTAAATGTAATGTAAACCAGCATCTTGTAAATCTTTCCTCCTAGGCATGGTTCCAAATAATAGCCCATTATGTCTAAGTAGTGATATGCTTTGTTAGGTGTGAACGTGAATAAAAAAAATAATCTCTGGATTGTCTGGTCTGCATGAAGTTCTCCTCATTGGTCGCAGCTATTCGTTAACCTGCAGAATAACAGGTTTTACTCTCGGCACAGAGAGCAATGAGGCTCAGTGATTGCATACAAAGTTGGGGAAGGTTTCGTTCGGAACAGGCATGGGAATGGCACAGAACTAACATTGCCACTTTCACAGTTTTGGCATTCTGTACCTGCCATGCCTTTGCTTGCCACACACAAAGACAAAATTGACCAGAGGATGACGTATCCTGATGGTGGATTACAAAACTTTGCCAAAAACGTGTTTGTTCTTCTCCCGAATCCTCTTTTTGGATTTTTACCAGAGCCACATGGATGATATAACTCTGAAACTACCACGTTGCTCCTATCCCTGCTATGGTGCGGAAGAGAAGAACTTCAAAGGGGTGATCCTGTTAGTTTATTACATCCAAAAACTATTCTAGATGTAAAAAAAAATCATAATAAACATATTTGATGTAAAATATACAAGTTAAAAAAGCATTTCATCCAAGGTATGAAAATTGCTAAACAAAATGTTTTTACTATAGGCTTTAAAAATAAAGGTACAAGATTCAATTTGAAATTTATTTATCTTCAAAGTGCACTTTTATAAATTTTACAAAGTAAGGTATAAAAATTTGATTTAAATTGAATCAAAAAATTACCTTGGATTTATTTTATGTAATGTACATTCTGTTGCACTTAAAAAAAAAAATCATTGAAAATTTTATATCTGTATCATTAATTGCTAGATGAAAGATAATGTTTTTAAATTGCAACAAAATGTACATTACATAAAATAACATTTTGTTTAACAATTTTCATGCCTTGGATGAAATTCTTTTCTAACTTGTATCTTACCTTTTTAAGATTATATTTTAAAACTCTCCTTTTCTCTATTACAGTTTGTATTTCTCCTCACACCACAACTCATTTTTTTGCAACCCTCTCTTTGTAATACAGGTCTGAATAATGAGAAAATCTGAATTTTTTTAACAAAAACTTTAAAATAACTTTTTTAGATTAAATTTTTTTAAACTTCTCTCAGAATAGAAAATCTTTAAAATTTAATAAGGAACATATTTCATATAGGTTTCATTAACAAATATTCAGTACATAACGAGAAAAATAGAGATGAAAATTTCAAAAGGACTGTATCACTGGTTACGGTCAATAGTAGTCCTCGCCAGCGAAAGTCTTTGTTATTCTATTATTATTTAAAACATTTTGTGTCTTGTTCTTCCGCACGAGGACTAATAAATCAAAATTAATATATTTTAAAAAAAAATATTGTATTAAAATAAGTTTTTTAATAGTTATTTTTTTTTTAAATATAAATTTTAGGCATAGAAATCATCAATTATTGAAATTTACACCCTCACCCCCACCCACAAGCTGTCAAGGAAACTTTCATTTCAAACTAGCAGGGAGACTCGATGGTGCCCGAAATTGAATGAGGATACTTCTATTGTCATTGAAATCGTTGAAATCGTCCATTTTTCAATCAAATTGATTCATTGCATGCTCTAATCGGGGACCCATAGCGGTGCACTGGGAAGGAAGCCTAACATGCCTCCCAGCGGTGACTTAGTCCCCCATACATTGTAGTCTAAATTGCACGGTAAAAAAACTACTCTTGATTTTAAATAATTATTATATAATGGCTTGAATTAAAGTTTAAACTACAAAAGTCAAGTATCATGGTTCAGTTGTGCTCTAAACAGAAATATTTATTTTGAACATTCTTCTGTCTTATCAAAGAACCTACTGTTGATTTTATATGCTGGACCTTCTGCTTATGCGATGATAAAACTTCTTAAATGCACTTGCGATGTTAGTCTATATAGGGGTGTTAACTTTGGATTTTTTATATTTATCAGTCATTCCAATACAAAACCTGTTTAAGGACACTTCAAGACATATAGAATATATTTGTTTGAAATTTTAAAAATTAGCCCAGCCGTTTTGGAGTCCATAGAGAAAAAAAACTCACTAAGACATGCAGACAAAATGCCTTTTATATATAAGTAGAGATAATAGACTCCTCATACAAAAAAATCGAGTGCCCAGGATTCATAAACCCATCATTGGCAACAATTATTATGACATGCAAATAATAGGAAGAAATAAGTAGAATATTTCTTCTAAATGAATGTAATTGTTTATCTGAAAACTGAGGAAGATGAAGCAATGTATACATATTTATTTTATTATTAACTAGCAGGGAGACCCGACGTTGCTCGGGATTGAATGATGATCAACGAATGTTTCACACTCCCATATTTTTATTGTCATTTAAATCTGTGAAATCGACCATTTTTCAATCAAATTAACTGATTGCCTGCTCTAGTCGAGGACCCACCGTAGTGCACCGGAAGGAAGCTTCACATTCCTCTCCTCAGTGACTTAATCCACAATACATTGTAGTCTACATTGCACTGTAGAGAACCTACTGTGGATTTTGTAAAATTATTTTTTATATATAACTAGCGGGGGTACCCGGCGTTGCCCGGGTGTTTGGAGGTGTGTGTGCTGTTAAATAAAAAAGAAACCGGGGGGGGGGGGCTAGGATCGAACCCAAAGCCCTGAGGCGAAGTTTGAAAATAAAATGTGAAAAAAAACATGAACCGTTCGGCCAACCAGAATGAGTTACTAAAAGATGTTTGAGTTTATTTAAGTAAGAACCAAATTGACAGGTGCCCGCACGGAAGTCGTAGAGCGTTACGACGACGACGACGTAAGCAATAGCTATTCAGCAAATGAGGTCAATGACCAGGTTTGTTTGTTATAAGCGAAGTAAAAAAAGAAAACATAAAAACGAACGTTAAAACTTAAGCGGGGGGGGGGGGATAATCAAAACATCGAAAAAAAAAACTAACGTAAAGCAAACGAACGATGTTAAATGTAAAAATCGAAAAAAACAAAAAAGAAAACAGAAAAACGAACACGTGAAAAATGGCTTAAATAAGCCTGTTTCGATATTAAAATTTAAAAAATCGGTGGGTACCCGGGTGCTTTTGGGTGTGTGGTCGGGGGTGGATAAGCGAAGTAAAAAAAAAAAAAAAAAACAAACAAAAAAAAACCAGAGAAACGAACGTTACGTAAAAAAGGCTTAAATAACACTCTTTCAATATTTACATTTAAAAAATCGAAAAAAAAAAAGAAGACATCTCACATCACGATTCGAACCCAAAACGTTTAGATAATGAACCAACGCGCTAACCAACTAAACTAACACGAGGTACATGAAATTTAGTCAGTTCTTCAACTATTTAAAGTAAATCAGGTCATGACATCATCTGATGCATGCGTAGAACCAGTCGTTGTCACGAGAGGAACGTTTTTGTTGACCCTCCCCCTGTCGAAAATTGTCAATTTCAGGGTGAAAAATGAACGTTTTTGGCCAATTTTTTTATATTTTCCGGGTGAAGGATTGGGCTTCAATATGATATGTCTGTAGAAAGTTTTTGCGGACACACAGACACACATACAAACATACATACATACACACATTTTCGCTTTTATATATATAGATGAATTCAATTTAAGTTTAAAATGAAACCGTACAGTATTGTTGTGCTTTAAACAGAAACATTCATTTCGAACTTGCCCCTGTCATATCAAGGAACCTACTGTTGATTTTATATGTCGAGCCTTTCAGCTTGTGTGGTAATAAAACTTTGGAAATGCACTTGCGATGTTAGGCTGTGTAAGGTGTTAACTTTCTTCAAAATCGCTTGGTTCTTTTTTCATTGGATTATTTCAATTATCGATACTTATCGAAGACATTCCGATTTAAAGCCTACATAAGAACACTGTCAGACACATAAAGTCACTTTGTGTGAAATTTCATATCAGCCCAGCCGTTTACGAGTCGATAGACACACAGTTTTTTTTTTTTTTTTTTTTTTACTTTTTTTTTTTTTTTTTTTGCATATAAATAGTAGAGATAAAGGCAACTAAGTGACTGCTTTTATCGAGCTGATTAAGTGAAAAATAGTTTTCGTTTAATAATTGTTGTGATAAACGAAGGAAGACCTGGCTCAGGTGCATTAGAATAATATGACCACATGCAACCTGTCTGCTATGTGTAAGATCTTACCAGAATCGGAAACATTCGTAAAACTTAATATATATATATATATATATATATATATATATATATATATATATATATATATATATATATATATTTCTCTAATGTAAAGCTGAATGTGTGTGTGTGTGTTTGGTCACGGATAGGCTCCTATATGGTTGACTATTTTAAAAAACTGATTCCATATAATGATAGATGTATCGAGACACAGGAACGGGTATGTTTGATCTGGCAGAACGGTGTTTCATTAAAATTGTGGGGGTCTGCATTCGCGCCTGGTCCACAAAGTATGGAAATAAAAAATTTAAAATTAAAAAAAACGTTTACAAGTGTTTTTGATATAGATGTACAGAAGAATACTTTGATAAGTATGTTTTAACTTAAATAGGGATGGTATAATAAAATTGTGGGATGTGCTTCCATAGAATGGAAATAGGCATAAACTTTAATAAAGACTTTTCATATCTATCTGCGTAAGTATACTTTGATAATTATGTTTCAGTTTGAAGAAATATGGTATAATAAAATTATGGGGTGTTCGTTCGCACCTGACCTCCAAAGAATGGAAATATGTCACAAAGTTTAACAAGGTTTTTTAATATAGATCCACAGAATATTGTGATAAGTATTTCAGTGTGAACAGGTATGGTATAATAAATTATGGGGTTTTTCTATTTTATTTTTACTTTCATCATATTTTGCTTTGGTTTTAATACCCCCAAATTCGAAGCTATCTCTTTACAATCCTTCCTTTTCATAACCTATCATACTTTCATAAATCAGTCCATTTTCTGTAGGCTGTTTTTGAACCCAGTCAACGACGGGTACTTTTACTAGTATATAAATATATATATATATATATATATATATATGAAAATTTTTGTTGAATATTTATTTCTGAGCCATGCCCTAATCTTATTTTCAAATAAGAACACCATAATTTTTGCATTAAATAAAAATAAAACTCCATGTTAGAAAACTAATGTGCACATAACATTGAGTACATTTTTTTTTTGTTTAATATACAGGAAAAACATAAAATTAAATATTTGCATAAAAATAATAAAGGTAAAGAAATTTATTATTTTGCTATCTAATCTAAGTATATATATATATATATATATATATATATATATATATATATATATATATATATATATATATATATATATATATATATTCAAAATCGTAGAATGATAAAAGAAGAAAAAAAGTCAGGGATTGGACCAAAATGTCCTCTTCATTTTTTTAGGAACGCATAAATAGATTTGTGATTTGTTTAAAGTCTTTCATCAAAATATAAAGATATTGATAAAAGCAACGAAATTAAATTTCAATACAATTTTTTATTTATTGTCAGAAATTTATTCGCACTTTTCTTCCTCTCTAAAACAAATTCTGGTTAAAAATGTGGATGCTTGTCACAAATCTCGTAATACATTAATCCCTTAAACGAAACTCCAATTAGATTTCTACAATACATTCAAATTTATTCATTTTTAAACCAACAAACTTAAATACATTTCCGTTATTTTCAACTAACACTAACCCACACTACAAAATATTCGATATATAAATGTAAATAGTTCATTTTTTTTTTTTTTTAATTATTTTTCATTATTTTTTTTTTCATTATGTTTTTTCTTATACAATGTACGTACAGAGCTGTTACACATGCGTACAAAAATACAACGAAATTGTATTGTTTGAATTATTTGAATTATTAAAACTACCATATCTATTTTAGACGTTATTCTCTCAACGTTTCGACCTATGTCACCTCCCACCTGAGAAACACTGAGAATAACCGTGAAGATATTTGAAACGGAATATAAATGCATAATAGTGCACAATTATTTAATTACATTGCGCAACACTCAAGAAAAAAGTACAGGGCCCCGGCATCAGTGGCCATTTTTATATACACAATAACATGGAAAATCCATTTCTGACCTTTCTGTTGAATTAGGTACTTTGTCACTTTCAAAAATTCTGCAGAGAATCTTAATGACGTGGGTGATGAACATGGCGAGACATTCCATCAGGATATTTCAATGATGGAGAAACGTTTCAAATGAAAATAGAACGCTGGCATGTTAGCCTGCTAGAATATGAAAAGGGAAGATGATCGCCAACATGAGGCATAAGGTGGAAAATGTTTTTTTTTTATCTGATAATTAGACATAGGAACATGAAATTTATTGTGCAGTGCTATTAGACATAGGAACATGAAATTTCTTGTGCAGTGCTATTAGACATAGGAACATGAAATTTCTTGTGCGGTGCTATTAGACATAGGAACATGAAATTTCTTGTGCGGTGCTATTAGACATAGGAACATGAAATTTCTTGTGCAGTGCTATTAGACATAGGAACATGAAATTTCTTGTGCAGTGCTATTAGACATAGGAACATGAAATTTCTTGTGCAGTGCTATTAGACATAGGAACATGAAATTTCTTGTGCGGTGCTATTAGACATAGGAACATGAAATTTATTATGCAATACTATTAGACATATGAACATGAAATTTCTTGTGCAGTGCTATTAGACATAGGAACATGAAATTTCTTGTGCAGTGCTATTAGACATAGGAACATGAAATTTCTTGTGCAGTGCTATTAGACATAGGAACATGAAATTTCTTGTGCAGTGCTATTAGACATAGGAACATGAAATTTCTTGTGCAGTGCTATTAGACATAGGAACATGAAATTTCTTGTGCAGTGCTATTAGACATAGGAACATGAAATTTCTTGTGCGGTGCTATTAGACATAGGAACATGAAATTTATTATGCAATACTATTAGACATATGAACATGAAATTTCTTGTGCAGTGCTATTAGACATAGGAACATGAAATTTCTTGTGCAGTGCTATTAGACATAGGAACATGAAATTTCTTGTGCAGTGCTATTAGACATAGGAACATGAAATTTCTTGTGCAGTGCTATTAGACATAGGAACATGAAATTTCTTGTGCAGTGCTATTAGACATAGGAACATGAAATTTCTTGTGTAGTGTTATTGCTTCTTAAAGTGATAATGAAAATTAGACATATATATAATATGAGGAGGCGTTCAAAAAATGTCTATTTTTTCTTCCGCGTCAAATGCTTCAGAGGGGATGATAAATTGCATTGTTATGATGACTGAACTTATGCATTCATGACATGAAAGTTTAATCTTTCTGTTGCAGATATTGACGGTGTGATTTTAAGAAAGCAGCGTCAAAAGCAGAGCTGTGTCATTGAATTCCATCATGCAGAAAAAAAATCAAACTGATAAATATTAGTTTATGAAGAGGATGCAGTTGATGTCAGCACAGATGGGTTCGTTGGTTTTAGATTGGTAACAAACATGTGATTGACAAAATGTGGTCCATTCTTTTACAATGAAGGCATCAAAAATTACTGGCAGAAGTGCATTGAGAATGGTGATGATTATGCAGAAAAATAGATTCTGGGGCACAAAAAGTCATTCGTTTTAATTGTACCATTCCTGTCTTTGTACCTTTTCAACGTTTTAGTTTTTAAGGTAAAAAAAATAGGAGACATTACTTTTCAAATGATTTTCATATATATGTAGAGTGGAACGATAAAGTTGCTGCCTTAGAAAAGACATGATTCCATTTCTGTTTGATAAAAACCTGTTTTTTTTTTGAAAACCATCTACTAGTTGACCAGTTGTGTACAAATTCTAAGAGTGATAGGAGCCTTCTATCATGTCTGAAGGTAACACAATGTTCAACGAGAGAGATTGGAGATGTGTGTACAACTATGCTCTCTAGCGATCAAAGATATGTCAACAGGATCGTTGCCAGAACCCTCAAATTGCAAATCCGGGCGGTTCAATGCTTGAGGGCACAGCTCAATGCATTGGGTGACTCACGGTTATGGTCTTTGGTGTGGTTTCAAGTGAGGATCACATTATACCACCTCATATCTTCGAAGTCGGCTTGAAAGTCAACACCAAAGTGTACCTGGATGTGCTGAAAAGTGTGGTGATCCTTTGGTGCAATCAGGTGGCCACTAGCACATCCTGGGTGTGCAGCAGGACTTGGTGCTGGCTCACAAGTCCAAAGAGACCCAGGCTTGGCTTCAGAAGGAGTGCTACCATTTTATATTCTTCTCTTACTGTCCCCTCTCCTTCCCCGACCCGAGCCTGCTGGACTACTTCCTTTGGTCATACATCAAAAACATCACCAACATGACCTCCCACAACACCAAAGCCAGCCTGATCACCGCCATCCGCCAAGTATTCACCGATCTCCCGCCGGTGCCTGTGGAAAAGGCATGCTTCCAGTTTCGGACCTGTATCAAGGTGGTGATTGAGACTGAAGACAACTACATTGAGTAGATGTCAGCTCTATTACATGATTAAGTTATCAGTATTGATTTTCAAAAGTTTTAAAATAAATCTGTGATGTTGTTATCGTTCTACTCTGTACATGAGAAATGCTTCAATAAGAAATTTCTTATGTAGAATAGTGAATTTTGAAACCCATTTTAGTTTCCACTATCAATCATTACGTTGTTATGTCACTGACTATCTGACATTTATTAATCCTTATCCGTGAGTGGCCTTTGGGCTTTGATAAGTGGTTACTTCCATGTGGAAAAAAAAATTATTTAAGGGTTCCTCGATAAATAAGAGTGGGCAAGATCCCTTAGAATCTGCAGTCCATCATATTTCGCCCTTTTATTGTTGGCTCAAATCGAAACAACATCATTGCCAAATAAAAATGGTTATTCTTTAAATTCAAGGCGGTGATTGAAGCTTAAGGCGGCTACATTGAATAATGTCAGCTCTACTACATAATCAAGTTACCTTAATTGAATTTTTTCAATAAAAGTTTTAAAATAAAGTTGTAGTGGTGTTTTCTTTAGGGTGACAATTTTTCCTTCTACCCTGTGTGTATATATATATATATATATATATATATATATTTAGTAGAAATGGTAACATTACCGTGTATATAATGGTAACATTACTCTGCATATATATATATTTAGTAGAAATGGTAACATTACCGACATATCAAGCACCCCCCCCTCCCACCTTTCCCCCTTGTTCCCTTCCTCTTTTTTCCGCTCTCCTCGCACCCCTCCCCTGACATCATTCACTCTTTCATCCCATCATAACAAACATTTCTGTAAAAGTCTGAGGAAGCTACATACGGCCAAAAAAAAAACGGCCGGGTAGCTGAAACAATAATGTAACTTAACAGAAAGATACGGTAATAAAAAATAAAACGTGTATATATATATATATATATATATATATATATATATATATATATATATATACATACTCACAGTAGAACCCCGTTATACAGCATTAAAAATTAGTAACAAAATACAGTACAGTATATAATACACATGTATATAATCAAATAATGTTATAAATAAAACTGTAAAGTGGGGCAAATATCGTAACCAGGGGCCAAAAAACACTGTATTCCACATCATAACCTGAAAAAACCGTATCCAGGAATTCTACTATACATATATATATATATATATATATATATATATATATATATATAATGAAATCAAAGGCGACGCAGTGTTTACCTGATATAAACAATGGTAAACTATAATCTATATATAAAAACAAGTATTTATATATAAATATTTTAATCCCAACCAAATAACTTACAGTTTTAATTTATTTTCTCTTATATGTATATTATGAATGTATTTTTTAAAGATTAATTGGGTTCCAGATAGTGTCCACGCTGCCAAATACTCACATAAGTACATTATTTACATCATGAACATTTCTTGAGATTACTTACTCAACTTTCTTCATCAAACACGAAATTGTATAAATGAACATTTATTGATTGAAAATGACTTTTTATTCTCATAAAATTTTTTCGATATGAAAATGTTTTGTGTATTCATTCTTTTGCAGACTGTTATCCTCATCTTCATTGTTGTTATCCCCATCCCCAGTAATTACTACCTTCCATAGTTGTTGTTATATCAGCACGTTTTGGCTAACTAATCCTCTTGCCTACTTTGGGTAGGATTGAAACCATTATCTTCAGACAATACTCACGTGGAACCATAAAGATTCAATGCCTCCATCCACTGCGCCACGGGCCCTGAAGGGTGGTCAAGGTTCAATTTTTTTTGTGGTATTATAAATCCAATTTTTGTATTATCCGATCTTCCATTGTTGGGTTCATATCGAATAGTATTATTTGTTTTGTTATTTTTATTATTTTTGGAATCCTTTGAGATGAGGCTTCATAATTTGTGCATTCATTTATTCGTTATTATCAAATGTTTCGTTCACACTGTTTCATGCGGTTGTTTGCACAGCAACTGAGAAAGCTGACATGTTTGCCCGTCAGTTTGCCTCAAACTCTACCTTGGACCCAGCAAACCATTCCCTCCCGGATTTTCCTCTGTGGACAGAAATCACACTAGACCATCTGAAAATCATTCCTTCTCAAGTACATGATATAATAAAAAACCTAGACACTTCAAAAGCATGTGGATTTGATCTCATCCCGGCTGTGCTATTAAAAAAATGCTCTGCTGAGGTTGCTCCAGTTCTCTCTAAACTCTTTAACAAATGCCGTAATGAATCTTGCTTTCCTGGCTGCTGGAAAACTGCTTCTGTGGTACCAGTTTACAAAAACTCTAGCAAAAGAACTGACCCATTATGTTATCACCCAATTAGCCTAGTCCCTCTTCTCGCCAAAATATTTGAGTCCTTAATTAATCAAGCTCTAGTCTACCACGTTACAGCTGCTAAACTTCTATCTGACCACCAATATGGATTTAGGCAAGCCCATTCTACTGCAGATATTCTAGCTGTAATCTCTGAACGTTTATACCAAGCACTGGATAAGGCAGGGGAGGGCGGAGAGTAGTAGCCCTTGATATATCTAAGGCTTTTGACAGAGTATGACACGATGATCTTCCCATGAAAATAAAATCCTATGATATTACTGGACGAATGCTTAGCATAATTAAATCCTTCTTAAGTAAGAGAAGAATCCAGATTGTCCTTAATGGGCATACATCCAAAAAATTTGATATAAATGCGGGTGTACCTCGAGGATCGATCCTTAGATCTTTATTATTTCTGATATTCATAAATGACTTACTTGATAAAATTGTCTCCGGTGGATATATTTGCCAATGACACCACACTCTATAGCAGGCACATGGGGAAAACTAATGAGCACATATCTAAGGTAATGGCTGAAACCCTAGAGGAAGACCTTCAGTCTGTAGTGGAATGGGGTCAAAAATGAATAGTAACGTTCAACGCTGCCAAGACAAAGCTCATTTCGTTTAATAATTACATGAAACCTTACCAACCACCAATAGCTATGGCTAGAGATACTTTACCTGAAAGTACTTCGTTCAAGCTCCTTGGCTTAACATTCACAGGAAACATGAGTTGGAATAGATACATCTAGATCATTGCCAAGGTTACTGTAAAGAAAATGGGCTCTCTCTACCATGCTAGAAGTTACTTATGCCTGAAAGTATCCTGTCGATCTACAAAGCCACCATTCGTCGATATATGGAGTACTGTTGTCACATTTGAGCTGGTGCATCTGCTACTAGTCTCTCACAGGGTCCAAAAGAGAGTCGCCAACTTGATAGGTCCCGAACTGTCATCTAAGCTTCAACCCCTGTCCCATCGACGAAATGTTGCATCCCTCTGCCTGTACTACAAGTATTTTAATGGTGGATGCTCTGACGAACTGCAAGTACTTGTACCCCCCTCAACAGAAAATACCCTCCACAAACCCGACAAGCAGCAAAGTCCCACCCCTACACAGTTGAGATCCCTAGATGTAAGAAAGCCTTTTACTCTAATAGCTTCTTCCCCGGAACTGCAAGACTTTGGAATTCTCTTCCGGTTTCCTGCTTCCCCAACTGTACTGGCATGCAGAAGTTCAAGTGTAATGTGAACAGACATCTTGCTGCTAAACTCCCTACATAGTACCCCTGCAACTTAGGTCCTTGATAGTAGCCCCCTGGATCAAAGTGGCAATGTGCCTTGTTTGGGGTGAAAATGTAATGAAAAATAAAAATAAAACTCTGATTATTGTTTAGTTAGCACTTCCTTACTAACTGGTGACCCACATATTCTCTGAATATTTTGTTTATTTCCATTTTTTAGATGCACACCCGTATATATTTCATTTTTTTTTTTCTTTTGCTACGCTCAATAACCCCCTCCTATATATTTTGCCGGGAGGAGGGACGTAAGTCTCAAAGAAATCCTCAATGACTCACATACGAGCCTTCATGTTCTTCATACATTTTTACATACTAGTGAGAGTCAGGCTAACAGAAACGAATTGCTACTCACATCTATACACGCACTAATAAGAATGAGGTAAACCAACATACATACACAGTAACACATTACTAAATACTCATACATGCACATAACTTGCAAAAACGTATTATTCATACTGTGGACAGTTTGACTTATAACTATTAATTCAGCTTTCTTTATCAAACATGTATTTGCATAAATTAACATTTACTCATTGAAAATAAGTTTTATATTCTTATAAAATTTTAATATAAAAAATGTTTTGTCATAAAAATTTCGTTTTTCTACAATTTTTCATTTATAAAACTCTGTTTGTGTTTTAGTTTGAACTTACTAACTGGTGACCCTTTTATTACCTGAATATTTAGTTTATTTTCATTTTTTATATCCATGCCTGTATATCTTTCATTTTTTTTTTTTCCTTTGCTATAACATAACTTTTACAAGCAACTAGTAGGTTGTCAGTGTTTCCCGGTTGTAAAATATGCTTGAATATGATATTTTAATTTATGCCGATTGCATATTTATTATTATAGAGGCAATTCTCTAATAATTATTATATTGTACCCTATATGGAGTACTGATTTCAAGTTAAAAAAAATATATATATGACTTGGGTGTCATTGGTTAGAATCAAAACCAAAACATATAGCTCTCCAGCCTTATTCGTTACCATCTGAGCAAAGTTCATATGTATATGAAAGCTAAAAAAAAAAGTGTTAAAGATATAAATGTATATTTGCGCGTGCGTAGAAATAACATCTAAAAGTGACTTATGCCTGCCAATTTTTTTTTTTTTCGATTTTAATCCTTTAGCAGCTATTTTTATCAGCTAAAAGTCAAATCAAATTTTTTTCCACAGGTCCAAATCCCATGTATATCAAGTTTCAAGTCTGTAGACAAAAAAACAGACAAGGTCACTTTTATATCTCTATCGCTACTATTGTACAAAAAAAAAAAAACTTTTTGTATGTGTGCGTGCATTTTTATGCAATTTTTTTATGCAATTTCACACAAAGGTAATTTATGTGCCTAGCAGTGTTCTTAGATAGGCTTTGTATCAGAATGTCTTTGATAAGTATGGATAATCGAAATAATCTGATGAAAGGAAGAAAAGGCGATTTTGACCCCAGTTAACATCTTACACAGCCTAACATCACAAGTGCATTTGAGAAGTTGATTTACCATACACGCTAAAAGGCTTGACTTATAAACTCAATAGTAGGTTCTTTGATATGATAGGGGCGCATTCAAGATAAATGTTTCTAAACCACAATTGCACCATAATACTCGACTTTTTCCTTTTAAACTTAAATTCAAGCTATTATCATCGCACAAGCAGTAAGGCCAGGCATATAAAATCAACAGTAGGTTTTTTTGATATGGCAGAGGTGCATTCAAAATAAATATTTCTGTTTAGAGCACAATTGAAGCATGATACTTGACTTTTGCATTTTAAACTTTAATGCAGGTCATTGTATATAAAAAATAATTTTATAAAATCGACAGTAGGTTCTCTACAGTGCAATGTAAACTATAATGTGTTGTGAACTAAGGCACTGCAGGTAGGAATCCTCGACTAGAGCAGGCAATCAATCGATTTGATTGTAAAATGGGCGATTTCACCGATTTCAATGACAATAAAATATGGAAGTGTCAAACATTCATTGATCATCATTCAATCCATGGCAACGTCGGGTCTCCCTGTTAGTATTTATTTAAAAAGCTTTTTACCACGAGGTTATTAACTGCTGAAAGGGCGAGATTATTACTTATTCTATAAAATTTCATAATTTATATCCAAGTAAATCCAGCATTTTCAATAAATGGAAGAATTCATTATTATCTGTAGGGTGGACACATCGCAAAAGTTTCAGAAGAGTAAATTGCTTTAAAATCTGTCCTAAGATCCCTCGAAAGCCAAGTGAATAGACTTAATTTGTTCTGAATCATTCTGCCTGAATATCAAAACCAAATAAATAATTTATCTGGCTTCCAATTGATTTATTATATTTGATATTTAAAGTTCTTAGAACTAATTTGATTTGAACAATGTCCTCTTCATATTGCAAGCTCCATTTCTCAACTATTAAATTACAAGAACTGCAACTATCGACACATACTTTTCAAAAAATGTCTTCATCTGAGTTCATTTATACAGAAGAGTTCAGAATAGCCTCATATTAGGCATCATTTCTGCGCGGGACTTTGCTGTACGCTCGGGTACCCGCTTTGCAGACACCCTTGCAGTAAGTGGATGTTGTGAGAGCAACTGTTGCTTAAGGTGTTTAAATTTTTTAATAAACTCCTGAAGTAACTAAAGTCTAACCATGAACTTTAAAGCAAATAGATTATATCAAAGTTGTACACTTATGTTGTTTCACATAAAAATTGAAAAAATTACAAAAAATCACAATGTTAAAAATTGGTTTAGTACCACAAACACATTTTTATCAAAGATGTAGCTAAGATACCCCAACTTGGCATGCAACATCCCTAGGTGGGGGAAGTTAATGATGTGCCATACCAAATATGACCTTGAAAAATGGTGTGCACCATCCCTAGGTTAGAGACCATATCCGGTTTGGACATGATCAGTCAAGTGATGCGAGTTGTAAGAGAGTATATATGTTGTGTTACATGTATTTTCGGACATACCTTCTGTGTCGTCAATGTTGGTCTATTTGGATTGATCTCGTGTCTTGGAGGAGACTGGTACCTGTTGGACGAAGATTCAATTACTCCAAAACGATGAATTGGTTTTATAGTTTATTTCACTTTCCAGATGTCTTGCAGAAGGATGGAAAGCGAATATCTGGCTTGCATGGTTTCTCTTGGTCTCATTTCTCCACACGTCAGCGCCCCCCCCCCCCTCAGTGAAGGGGAGGAGACGACTGTGAAGCCGTCCGTCGCCTTCTAAGTTCAAACCAAATCTCTTCGATTCAGCTAACCTGATCACGTGACTCACACGCAATCCGATCAGCTGATCCTGATTTCTGGTCAACAATATAATTTACACCCCCTTCTCTCTCTCTCTCTCGATCCATTCACTAACATATATACATAGGCTTTGCCCTTAACCTTGAAAAATGGTGTGCACTATTCCTAGATGGGAGACCATCATCATGCCAGGTTTGCTCATAATCGATCTAGTAGTGTGAGCTGTAAGAGGGGTGTACACATACACACACGCACACACACATACACACACGCACACACACATACACACACAGACGCTACTACTTTAGCCTGTCTTTGTTTTATCGTTATTTCCATGGCAAGTGCTCGTCCAAGCTCCAATTTGTGGTCCCCCCCTCGCCAATCTTTCATGATAAATACCCATCTAGATAAAACCACTGTGAGTAATTTCCCCCACTCTTTATCTGTGCCTAAATCAAAATGTAGATTCCATGAACAAAGCTTCTTTCTTAGAAGTGCACGCCTATGGAATTCTTTTCTGTTTGCTTGTTTCCCACCTGACTACAACTTGGATGTCTTCAAGTCCAACATTAGCAAATTCCTGATTAACCGCCCCCTTAAGTAAGACACTTGATTAAATAAATCTCCAATACCAACTATTACTACAATTATTACTGTACACACAATAACCCTTATCCCCGAGTGGCTTCCGGGCCTTGATAAGTGGTGATCCTCCATGTAAAAAAAAAAAAAAAAAATCTTGACCTTATATAAAAGGCATTGTGTTTGTATGTGAGTTTGTTCACTCCAAAACGGCTGGGCCGATTTTCTTCAATCTCACACAAATGGATATGTTTAAGAGTGTATTTAGATTTTGTATCAGAAATTCTCCGATCAGTTGATTTTGACCAAAGTTAACATCTTATACAGCCTAACATCACTATTGCATTCGAGAAGTTTTATCACCACACAAGTAGAAAGGTCCAGCGTATAAAATCCACATAACGTTCTTTGATAAGGCAGGAGTGTGTTCAAAATAAATATTTCTGTTTAGAGCACAATTTAACCATGATACTTGAATTTTGCATTTTAAACGTTTATTCAAGCCATTATATAAAAATAGTTTCATAAAATCATCAGTAGGTTCTCTACAGTGCAATGTAGATTATAATATATCGTAGAGTAAGTCACTTCAAGGAGGCCATTGAAACACACCACGATGGGTCCCCAACTAGAGCAGGTAATCAATCGATTTGATTGAAAAATGGTCGATTTTACTTATTTCGATGACATAAAAATATGGGAGAGTGGAACATTTGTTGATCATCATTCAATCCCGGATAACGTCGGGTCTCCCTGCTTGTATATATATATATATTGAGTACTGTCAATGCAGAAGGCAAATGTCTATTTTAATGGATATTTGAGGAGATCATTTGAGGACACCGATCCCAGGGGCCAGAGGTTTGTTTTAGAAGAATCGGTTTTGTTTATTTAAAAAAACAAAAAAAGTTCCACCACTTAGAAGATACTTTTCCCCCTCCATCTCTCTCATAATAAAAGGAAAACTAATAGGGAATGAATTAAAATGAATGTTTAAAAGAATATGCAAATTAGCTAGACCTTTAGCAGAAGAAATTTTATTGGTGGGTGTAAAACCAAAAAACTAAACTTGGAAGCATTTATTAGTTTTTAAATAAAAGTGCGGCTTTAAAAAAAAAAAAAATAATTTTATTTTTTTTTAAATAAAAATCACCACTCAGAAGGTACTTTTCCCCTCCATCTCTCTTATAATAAAAGAGAGAGGAACGATCATCAATGATAAGTCCTTAAGGGTCAGAGCGACACAAAAGGTCAAATCGGTTTCACGCTCAGAGAAAAGTACTTTAACTCCTCATCGTGGTGAGTCGTCCGCACAAAAGTCTCAGACGTTCGTGCGATTCATACTTAAGAAATGATCCTTAAAAGTATGATTTTGATTATTGTGGGCTTTTCGCTTTGTATTATACCTCACTCGACCTCGCACAGTCTTTCAACTTGCCTCATTTGCATATTGAGTAAAAACATTTCATTCAAATTAATTTTCAAAATAAAATATACTTTTTATTTTAGCAGTTTTTCATTGATATTACTATATGTCATAGTTTTGAGTAATCATTTTCGATTATTATCACTTTTTAATGTATTAAAAAAACAACTTGTTTCATTTATGATAAATACATGTCGACAGGAAGTCGATTCAAGGGAGGTAATTTTCTACTAAATGTTAAAGACAATTCGAGAATAATAAAACGAACACGTTCATTTTTAACAGATATTCAAATGTTTTATTTTTAAAATCTTGATTTCAGATGAAATTATTAAAATTATTTATTTTACTTTTGTTGTGTATTTACAGCAGCAGCGCTACTACTACTACTACTACTACTACTACTACTACAAACTGCTGCTGCTGCTGCTGCTGCTCATGTGGTAGAGGGTTTTACTTGAATACTACACCCAGCAAGGGATTTTTACCCTGGACCCCCAAAATCAACAGAGATTACAGAATAATTCCTGTAATGATCCTGTTCCTGTGGATTTTGCGGTGAGATTTTAGTTCTGTGCAATTCTAAGAGGTCCACCCTCCCAAGCTTTGCCTTCTCTCTTTGAGAAGTAGTTAGTTAATTTCTAATCGCCTGAGGCACCCTCGTCGAGGAATGTCGACGGGAATGCCCAGGTACTTTTTGCAAGTCAGAGTACCCCTCCTTGGGGGTGCTGACTTCTCAATCCACCTTTCCGACCCTGTTGTCTAAGTTCTTGCAATGGGAAAGAACTAAACAATCTCTGTGGATTGTAAAACAAACCAACATTTTAATACAAGTTACGATTAAAACGTTGAAATTATTATAGTCATTAGATTGAGGGAAAAGAAAATGCATTTAGTGAATAAAAGTTTTATGTAGCTCTGTTATTCATAAAAACATTGATGAAAAATTTTAGAACTGAAATACATTCAATTTTCAAAACTTTCTTCAAATTTGAGTCAATGAAGTTGTTTCGCTTTTTCATTCAAAGGCCGGGGTGAGATGTTGAGTTCCTTTCATTGAGCTGCTGAAATTTGAATATTTTTTGCTGTTTACATTTCTGAATTTTTGAGATAAGGATTGGTTATTCGTATTTGGATTCTTTTCAGACTATTGTTCTCATCTTGAGTGTGACTTTCATAACACAAGGACCCATGGCGCAGTGGTTAGAGCACTTGGAAAAATCAATTGTAAAAGTGATTTCCTCTTGAAAGTTGAAAGTTCTGTTCTCAATGTGAGGGAACCGAAAAAATACATTTGCAAATTACTTAGGACCTCTATCCATGATTGATGGAACAAGAACACATCCTCTCCCCCCCCCCTCCGTGAAGTAAAGAAAAAGTTCCGTTCGCAATTCTATCCAGATTCCTGAGTTTGACAAAAACATTCCCAAGTTCGATAAGACACACCTGAAGAAGGTGGGAGGTTCCATCGACCTAAACGTTGTGAAAATAACACTCTAGATGAGAACAGTAATCCGATGAATCCAAATAATAAAAATAACCAATCCTTATCTCAAAAATTCAGAAAAGCAATGAAACGTTCTTTTCCAAAACAAATATGCAAATTAGTTAACCTTGCAAGTGATTTGCATACAAAGAAAGTGAATCTTTCTGACAAAGGGGAATAATTCCTTAGTCTGACAGAACAAGAACATGCTATCCCCGTAAAGTAAATAAAGGATTCTGTTTGAAATTCTATCTAGATTTCCGAGATCGACAGAAGCATTCCCGAGTTTGACAAGATACACCTGAAGAAGGTCGAAGGTTAAATCAACCGAAACGTGAAAATGACACTAAAGATGAGAACAGTTGTCCGATGAATCCAAATAATATGAATTTTCACTGTTTGTCTCTTCGTTTTGAGTAATTTCCAACTTCACATACACTGGCTTATTACTTTCTCGTGAATGAGCAGTCATTTTGGGGGGGTATGGAAATGTTCCTATTTACTTGCCACACCACAAGGGCTGAGTTAGACACAAGGTCGGTTTCTAATGTGGGAAAAATCCAGCTCCCAAAAAGGGGCACTCTGGGTAGGAACAAAAATTAAAATTGTCTTAATCAAGAAGGATTTCTCCCACACTGACTGAGGACAGAAAAGGTTAAGTGTAGTATCAGAACAGATACTACACTTGGTTCCTAGCCAGAAGGTCGATATTTACCTTTCTCCCACCGTAAGAGGATGTGACACAAGGTCGGAAAATGAGTCTGTGCTCTAAGAGGAGCACCTCAATCCTGAAAAATAGGCCTGAGTAACCCTGTCGGCATTCTGCAGTGAGGGCGGCTCAAGCAACAAGCGATAAACTTGCTCCTCCTGAAAGCCAGGAGGCCAGGCCTGGAAGGGTGGACCTCCTAGGGGGGGGGGGCTACACAGAACACTGCATCAACGCGCAGCAAAAAAGGTCATCAAAATGGCCGCATACAAACGTATACTGACAAAAGTATTCTGACAAAAAAGTATTCTGACAAAAAAGCATACTGACAAAAGTGCACTGGCTAAAGTGCACTGGCTAAAGGCCAAGTATGTTTCCATTGGTTGAAACCTGTTTGATTTAACACCTGGCTGTTAAAAGTTGTTAGCTTTGGGAAGTGATGAGAAAAGCAAATTCCAACGAAGCGGTGGCGGGTAGGGGAGTTTAAGTAATCATGACCATTTGCATTTTAGTGTTCATAGAAATCACTTCCATCGCAAGTCTTCCGGAAGTTGAACGTTCAATTCTTATTTGTCCGATTTTGTTCTCTGTGGATATTGTAACAATAGTAAAAAGGAATTTTAATTTTGATCACTATTGAGCATCAATAAATCCCCCCTCCTTTTTTTGTAAGAATCTGGTTCGGACTTAGTTGGAAGTATCAGATGTCCTTGATAGACCATTGGTTTGAATATTGTGGAATAACATGGTATATGGAGTCAGTTCCGGAAATGGCTGAAGCAGTTTACAATCTCAAAATCACTTTATTTCATATATATTTTTAAGAGGGATTGGGTCAGTCTCGAAAATGGCTGAAGCAGTTTATGCTCTAAAAATCACTTTATTTCATATATATTTTTCAGAACGTGGGGTCGGGTATAATGAGTCGGTCATTATAGCCCCAGTATCTGAATTACGTTTTGTTTTAGCACTGTAAAACACGAGAAGAATGAGTTAGGCGAAAGATACAGAGAGACTTACAGAGATATACGGTAAAAAGAGAAGAGAGGAAAGAGGAAAATGAAGAGACGGCTAGAAAGAGAGAGGGAAGGAGAGATAAAAATTTTAATATAAAGATATTACACATAATTTTATTTCTGTTTAATTATATGACCACCGCACAACGTCATGTACCCTTGCTAGTTTTTTTTTTTTTTTTTTTTTTTTAAGAAAGTATTCATCGAAGAGAGAGGGAGATGTCAGTCAGTATTAGAATTGTTAGATTTTATTCTCTTGGAATATCATAAAAAATAGAAAAGAGGTAAGAAGGATTTAATTTGGGAAGATTTCAATTTTATCACTGTTGAGCATCCATAAATCCTTCTCTCCTCCATTTTTTTTTCTTGTATGAGCAGCTAAGGCGTTCAAGCCAATTCTCCTGTGTGTTCGATTTATATCCAACACACATGAGAATTGGCTTGAATGCTGAAAGCCCGCAGTTGACACCACCCCTCTACACTTTTCTTATAGATGATTACTGGAAAGGTTTACAAAGATCTCTCAATATTTCATCAAGCTTCACCTCAGAATCAAGCATTTTAATCAACAACAACAAATCTTCATCCCTAGATCGTCACAAACGAGGGGAAAAAATTAAATACAATTTTATTTTGAGAAACAGAATGGAAACATAAACTTCATTTTTTAAAGTAGATTATTATTATTATTATTATTATTAGTAGTAGTAGTAGTAGTAGTAGTAGTAGTAGTATATTTTGTACTGTTAAACCTTTATGACCTGGTTGAACTAATTCGTTCAGTCATATATTAATGAATATATAAATTGGAAATTGATTCAAACACGCCTTGTGCGTATTAGTTCAGTATCTGGATAAATGCCAAATACCTTCAGATTGTAACTGTCCATTCAGTATGCCACCATCTGTCTTAGAGAATGGAGGATTTGGTTTGTTGTCATAAACACTTTTTTCAAGAACTATGGATAATAACAAAGGTAAGTTTATGAAATGCAAACATTCTCAATGAACTTATAATTTTTCCAGTTTGAAGACAATCATAGTATCATTACTCTTTAAACTAACTAAAATTAACAATAAATATTTATTTATTTGCGAACTGTTATCCTCATCTTATAGTTGTTGTTTCATGACGTCTCAGCCAACTCATCCTCTAGCCTTCGTCACGTGGTTAACCGTGACAGGATAGGAATGCCGAATCTCTTAACTGTATCCCCTTACTGCCTTCCATAGTTGGTGTCGTCTCACCATGTTTTAGCCTACTAATCCTCTAGCCAGCTTTTGGGCAGGATTGAAACTGTTATCTTTAGACAGTGCTCACCTGGAACCATAAGGAGTCAATGTCTCTATCCACTGCGCCACAGATTAGTTGATCAAAACGTGGCGAGACGACAACAACTATGGAAGGCAGTAATTAAGGATACAATTAAGAGACTCAGCATTCCTATCCCGTCACAGTTACCACCTAACGAAGACCAGAACAATAGTTGTCCGAAACGTTGTGAAACAACTATGAAGATAAGGATAACTGTCTGCGAAATAAAGAAATAAACAAATTATGGTGTTGATGCGTCTGCATGGTCCTGTGTCCAAAGGAAAAGAGGTCGAGAAAAATAGTAAGGTCTTACGCCCCCTTGTTGCAAAGAATCATATTACCGGAATTAAAGGGCGATAATTAGGTTTACCTTAATGTCACTGGTGTGTCCGCATGTGTGTGGAAACTCGGTTCCCATATACGTCCTAAAATGGAGTACTGTTGCCAGATCTGGGGATGGGATGCTAAAAGTACTCTTTCCTTCCTTGATAGAGTTCAAAACCAGCTTCGAAATCTAGTGAGTGAAGCCCTCTTCGTCCACCCTGTTTCCTTTTTCTCCCAGAAGAGATTTAGTGAAACTACCTTTGCCATCCATTCATTCAAAGCCGTGAGCCCCTGGAGGGGCATAGGCCATCCACAAATTTGTAGATGCTTTTGTAGCAAGAACTTCTTTTTTGGGGATGAGGGTGCTGGCCCCATGTCCAACCTTCCCAGAAGGTACATACAGTGCCTAGAATTCCCAAATGGTCAGCCATCTGGTACTGGCCAGGCTCAACGTTGCTTAACTTTGGTGATCTGACGAGAACCGGTGTGTCAACGTGATTGTGTCGTATCAGTCTATCTTTGTTCTATCCTTATTTTTTGTCATTTTCATAACAGATGCTCAAATGCGATTCTGTCTATAGTCTTCTTCCCATGCAAAACATTTGCATCAGCCGCTTGGTTAGCTACAACTACTAACAATTTCACTTATCGATTTGTGCCTAAAACTAAATGAAAATTCCATGAACAAAGTTTCTTTCTGAGAGCTGTCTCTTTGTGGAACACAATACCAAAGCGCTGCTTCCCAGCTGACTATAACACGGTCATTTTCAAGTCTAATGTAAAGAAGTTCTCGTTCAGTCGTCCCCTTCAATAAACAAACATTACCCAAGTTCCACCATTACTGATCATCATGTTGCTGTCTCGTAGGCCAACTGACACTCATTAGCCTTTATCCTCGAGTAACCTTTGGGACTTGATAAGTAGTGACCCCCACCCGCCACCCTCGTAACCAAAAATAAATGACAAGCGTCATAGGTTTCACACTAGAGAAATAGGTGTCACACTATCAAATGCTTCTGAGAGTAACCTTTCCTGAGACCATTGGTTCACAGGACACCTGGATTTATCTCCTCCTTTATCAAAATTGCCGGTAAAAGATAAATCTCTATCTCTACTATTATATAAAAGTCACTTTGTTTGTGTGTGAGTTCCTCATAGGTTCCGAAAGGGTTGAGCCTATCTTTTGCAAATTTCATACAAAGCTAATTTATGTATTTGGCAGTGTTCTTAGATATGTTTTGTACTGAAATTCATCCGCTGAGTATCGAAAACCGAAAAAATCTAATCTTAAAAATAGCTTTTCTCTCTTATAGATAAAAGGAATAATTTTGACAGTGGAATATTTTACATTACACCGGCCAAGGGAGATGATAAAATCTTAAATCATTTCTTAACCCCCCCCCCAAAAAAAACAGATTTATTATCATCTGGCGATATAGCTTATTGGTAGAGCATTCAACTACTGATCGAATGATCCCCTGTTCAGGCCCAGGTGTATCTCACCATTTTATTTTAATTTTTCTTATGAGTTCAATTTACGATGAAAGAAGAGGTACTACTTGAAATCGCCACGTTTGCATATTTTACAACTAAACATTAATCAGAAGTAACTTTTGCAGGGCATTCATCGTCAATCCCAAATATCAGCTGACGTGATATTGTAAAAAAACACAGACGGAATTGGATGAACGAGATTATTATTTTTTATTTATTTATTTTTTTATTTATTTATTTTATTTTCTTTTGGGCGAATTAGTCCACCGGGCAAATTATTCCTCGTAATATATAATAATCAATAGAGGATTGATTCTATAATTCATACACAATCTACATAAATTAAAATATCATGCTTAAGCGTATTGTGCGACTGGGCAACGCTAGGCTGCCAGCTAATCAATAATAAACTGATGCAGCAATCATTAATTTTTGCAATTTTTTAGATGAGGATTGATAATTTGTATTATTTGGATTCTTTGGACTACTCTTCTCATTATGACTGCTATTCTCACAACGTTTCAACTGACGTAATCTCTAACCTTTTTCATGTGCAATTTGTCAAACTAGGAGAATATGTACGGAATTTAGAATGGAATCTTGTATTTAGTCTATGGGGTGGGGTAGTTTGCTCTCGTTTCGTCAGCTTTGACTTGGTAGCCATCTTAATTCATAATAGCATTATTAGTAGTAATAGTATCATCCATATTAAGAATTGAATATCCAGAAAGCTGTCACTTAGAACTGATGATTATTAGCACTTGTCTGTAAAGACCTGTGGCATAACAGATAATAAAAGTACCCCGAAAACGTCTCATTATGGAAATAAATTGAAGGCAAGGGTTGTCTGACTTGCTATTTGCTTTGCCAGTTTCCCTAAATATTTATAATGGATTTGTCTGGCAGTGTTTTTACTCACTAATTTTTGTCTGCTAGCACAATATTGATGTTGACGTATATATATTTGTACCCCAAACAGGGTATGTTCCCACTTAGAATTTAATGGGATACTATTTGGGACCATATTAACAGGGGAGTTGAGCAGCGTGATGTTTGTTTACATTACACTTAAATTTCCACAGATTAGTACAACCAGGGAAACAGATAACAGGGAGGGAATTCTATGAGAGACCCCAACAGTGAAGGAGTGGGATTTTGCTGCTTGTTGGATTATTCAGGAGTATATACGTTTGGGGGTCACAAGTGTTAGGAGTTCATCAGAGCACATTCCATTAAAACACTTGTAAAACAGACACAGGAATGCAATATTGGGATGATGGGACAGGGGTTGGAGCTTGGCTGATAGTGTGGGACCTATTAGATTTGAGATTCTATTTTTTTTTCTTAACCCTGTGTAAGAGTGAGAGACTAATCGTAGATGCACCAGTCCAGATGTGACAACAATACTACATACATGGGCGAATATTTTGTTTATTATGCCAGGCCGCCTGGCATTGCCCGGTCTTAAAATACATATAAATATTATATTTTAATTAATACCCAAACTGAGACATGTACATGCGAGTATTATGTTTTTTTCTAAACAGTTCACTTTTTGTAAGTAAAAAAAAAAAAAATATGAGCTGAGATCGAAACCAAAACCTAAAGACAGTGAATCAAGTATGATAACCATTAGACCAGCTTGACACAATCAGTGTTTTCAAACGTATTCTTAACACAAAAAAGTTGTCATGTTTCACGGCCGCACATGTGCATTTGTGAAACAGTTGACAAACAGATAAAAATCCAATGACTCCCAAGTACCGAGTTTTCAATTTTTACCCCTTAGCAGCCCTTTTTTCTGGATAAAAACCGATTAAAAACATTCCCACATGTCTGATTACCCTATATACAAAAGTTCAAGTCTATAAATCAAATATTCGTTGAGTATATAGGTTGAGAAGTGTCCTAACGCACACATATTCTCACTTTCCTAGATATATAGGTTATTGCATTATACTTGAGAATTTGCGTGTGGAAATACATCTTTTAAAGATGCAGTACACTTGCACGATAATGGCTACGAACTGCTTCTATACTAAGAGATGTGAAATTCTTTCCTCAGCTTCCCACATCCATATCTTCTCCCCATCATCATCAAGTCAAAGAGAAAATGAAAAGATTTATAAAATTCTGATTAAGATTATATCAAATAATCCTAAATGAGAGACTTTGTGAAGTTGTTTACGTCTTCAAATGATTGATAGATGAAATAAACAAACAGTTTCATCACGTTTGTGAAAACGGAGAGAAAAGAAACCCCAGATTTCATTTGTGCAAGGATTCCCAGAATAAATAAAAAGAACGTACCTAGCAGATTGCAAAAGATGAACTGAAGAGAGAAGATATTTGGCTTTTCAAAAGGGAACTGAATATTGGTGGCATAAGATGTAATAAGAACTTTATGGAAATTATATATACTAGCGGGACGGCAAGGTCACAGGGCAGACAGCGAAGCAAAAAACCTATGCAAAATTCAAGCTGAAGCTGGCTTGCCAGGACACTATATATATATGTGTGTGTATATATATATATATATATATATATATATGTTTGTATATTTTGGCAGCAAGTCATTATTCAAGCACGTCTGATTTGACACAATAGAGTTATTCTTTTTTTAAACCATAGAATAGTATTATAATCTTTAAAAAAAACTGCAAATTTTCATGTAGTTGCGTCCCATAGAACTAAAGATATGAGCACTTCAATATTCAATTTTGCTACCAGTGTATATATATGAGAGAGAGAGATACCACCTTTTTTTGGCAATTTCATGAATTCAAAGTCTCACAGAGTATTAATCAGAATTTAACAAATGAAGACTCGTTGGAAAGGTAATGACCTAAATTGTGTACTGGGCTATGTGACATTTGCCCTTATGGTCGCACATTAAGGGAATCGTCTATCATCTAGAGCCTATTTTTGGCACTTATTTTTACAGTCATAAAATTTTTCAATCATAGTCATTTGTTTTCCTAGTTTTGCATATGAATTACAAAATATCTTATATTTCCCCCAAAGCCTCTGGCCTTGATGGAGAGGGGACTAAAACTTGCTGCTATAGTTTCAAATGATCTGAAATAACAGCAAGAGGAGACTCCAAATATTTCTAATATCTTATATCTCTCATCTTTGGTTTTCATACATAAAGTAAATTTCACAGTGTATGAGAATTATTTGATACTGGAGATATTCATAATTGTACCCTATTTCCCCATTTTGGAAATAGGGTACGATTATGAATATCTTCACACACACATAATATACACACACTAGCAAGGAGACCCGACATTGCCCAGGATTGAATTAGGATCAACAAATATTCCACACTTCCAATACTTTTATTGTCCTTGATATCAGTGAAATTACCCTTTTCTTTTTTTTTTTCCAATCAAATCGATTGATTGTGCCTGTTCTAGTCGGATACCCACCGCAGTGCTCCAAGAGGAAGCTTCATGTGCCTCCCTGCATTGATTTAGTCCACAATACATTGTAGCTTAAATTGCACTGTGGATACCATACGGTTGATTTTATGAGATTATTTTTATATAATAGCTTAAGTTAAAGTTTAAAATTCGAAAGTCAAGTACCATGGCTCAGTTGTGCTCTAAACAGATGTTTAGAGATGTTAGGCTGTATCAGAATGTTAACTTTGGTCAAAATTGAACTGTATTTTCATCAATTGGATTTTTTTGATACTTGATTATTGCTTATTGGCCTTGGGAACAACTATGAAGATGAGAATAGTATGAAATAAAAATGAATACACAAATTATAAAGCATAATTTCAAAGGATTCCAAAATTAAATAAAAATATGTAAAGATGAGTAGTTGGAATCGGCATTTTTTTTTTTTTTTTTTTTTTTTTTTTTGACAAGTATTGAGATTCTACTTACTTGTATTTCCACGAAGGCAGAGTTAAGCACAATGTCGGTTTTTAATGTCGGTGGGGGATAGGGGTCCAGCTCCCAAAAAGGTACACTTTAGACTAAGACAAAAATAAAAAAAATGCCTCAGTTTTGAAGGATTTCTCCTTCACTGACCGAAGATAGAAAAGCTAAAGTGTAGTATCAAAACAGATACTACACTTTGCTCTCTATCAAAAGACAGGGAGTCAGATTTTTATTTTAGCCAATTTCCACCCTCAAGAATATATTTATTCGTTATAAAATTTACAAAACAATTTTTATAATAACAAATAAGTGCAAGGCCAGTAAATTTCAGGGAATAGGTAGGGTGGAAGTCGTGCTGGTCTATAATCTTTTTTTTTTAAACTGGACACTATTACCATAATACCGTATTTGTTATTTGGGATGGACTATTTAGAAAATCCTCAGCGTTTGATGAACTTTATTTACAAATAGATTATGTAGAGATATGTGACTGGAAGGAAGTTGGACGATTAAAAAAAAACGCACAAATGAAACAAGAAAATAAAGAAAGCAAATAAAATGAGATGAAGTGACAGTTAGTAAGGCCTTCCCACTCTTATTAATTGTTAGTGATGAGACGATTCCAATATTTTTCCCGATTCCGATACAATTACTGATTCCAGTTTTTTTATAAATCCCTAAATATTTAACTATAAAGTTATTTTTTCCAGATTACTGCAAAAAACACGTTACGTATGCATATATTTTCTCAAACGTAAAAACCCACTTATAGGGGAGGGGAGGGGAGGAATCTTAGCTTTTGATTTTAGCTTTACTGGTATTTTAAAATCAACAAATATTTATTATTACATCATTCCTGCTATGGAAAGTTTTGTTTTAAGAAAAATCAAATAAAAAAAAGAATCGTTTTTGGTATCGGAAAACAGGCACAAATTTTTCTTGATTCAAATAACCCCAAAGTCCCGATGTTTTTTGATTCCCGACTCTAATTAATCATCCCAACACTACTAATTGCAAAACTGCTTTCCGGTTGGTAAGTGCCAAAAACAAGCAAGTAGATCTCTCCCACCTTCAGAGATAGTGACCAGCTGCCCTAAGTGGTTATCATACCAAAATCAGATAGTCTAGGCAATCGATAAGCATGCTTGTTCTCTGCCAGGCTGAGATGTATGGTCCTGTGCAGTTCTAAGAGGTCCATTCTCCTAGACTTTACCTTTTGCACCTTTTGAGAAAGGGTTAGTTTATTGTTACTCGCCTGAGGCGCCCCTACTGAGGAATGTCAAAGGGACTGCCCTTGCATTTTTTTTATAAGTCAGAGTTCTTTTCCTCTAAGCTGCTGGCTTTTCAAACCTTACTTTCCTGATCGTGTGCCACATCATCCCACTGAGGGAGGAAGTTGAATTAATTCAGAGGTGGGGGAATAAATCTTATGTTGAATTTAAAAAAAAAAAAAAAAGGAGAAAAACTTGACACTAAAATCGAGATGATTGATTATTCAGATTATTTCCATTGATGTAAATTCTGACCACCTTCAGGTGTATCTTGTCAAACTCGGGAATCTTTCTGTTGAACTCGGGGGAAACTTTCTGCATGGAATTTCGAATGGAACCCTTTATTTAATCCATGAGGGTAGCATGCTCTTGTTTCGTCAGCCATGACTGGGTAGAAGTCCCAAGATATTCAGAATTGTATTTTGCGTGTCGCCCACACTGAAATTCCATGCAGATTCAAGAGTTTACCAGAAAGATTTCCGAGTTTGATAACATACAGCTGGAGAAGGTCGGAGGTTACATCGACCGAAACGTTGCGCAAATAACACTCAAGATAAGAACAGTTGTATGAAGAATCCAAATAATATGGTGGAATCAAGAGTCTGATTTTTTTTTTTATGACAACTCTTTGTTTCTTATTACTGATTAGTTGTATCTTTTTCATACAAGGAAATCACCACTTATCAAGGCCCAGAGGCCACTCGAGGATAAGGATTAAAGAGTGTACAGGGGTCAAAAGGACAATATAGTAATCGTTAGAAGTGTAAATTTGGTAAATTGGATTACTTAAGGGAAACGGCTTATCAAGAACTTGTTTACGTTGGACTTGAAGACAGACATATTGAAGTCAGCTGGAAAGCAGGTAAACGGACGAGAGTTCCACAGGTGTGCAGTTCTTAGAGAGAAGCTTTGTTCGTGGAATCTACGTTTTGTTTTTAGGCACAGATAAAGAGTGGAGGGAATTATTGATAATGTTTTCTGCCAGACGAGTGTTTCTCGTGAATGTTTGGCGATTGGGGCATAGATTGGAGCTGAGACGCTATGAAAATAATTTCTGAATGAAGATTAAAATCACGTTGTAGATGCGAATACAGAAAGGAAATAAACATCGTTTCTTTTTGTTTGTCCTTTTGTAAGATCTCCTGCTAGTCTTAAACAAACAAATCTATTTTGAATGCATCAAGTCTCAAATTATAGTTGACTCGTGACTCTGTGACACTATTCCAACTAACCTAAACAATTTTGCTGTCAGCTTAATTAAATTTTGTGGCTTTTCAATATTCTTGCCAATAGCTTGCCTGTTCCAATATTTTTCACGACATCCGTTCTCCCAGGCTCAATGGTAGATACACATATAATTATTTTGGTCACTAGAAATAAATTGTATTGTTATTTTTCTTTGTAAAATTGATTTCTTCCAACAATCATGAAATGAAAGTGTGTGTGGGTGGGGTGGTGGGGAGGTATTCAATACAAACATATATCAATACATAGATGAATTTTTGTTGTGTGTACAATATAATGGAGTTTCTAAACACTATCTCACGAGTCATGTCGAACTTTGTATAAATTCCAAATATTAAGAAAAATGATCCAGTACAAAAAGTAATTACGAGTAAAAATATAATTTATCGAATGTTTTAATAAAGAAGAGTTGTGAGATCATTTTTGGAATTTATACTAATTTCGACATGACACCTAAGTATGTGATAGTTTTTTTTTACTTGAAATGCATTTGTTCAAAATTCCATTATACTGCAGAAGCACCAAATTTATCGAATGTTTTAATATAGAAGAGTTGTGGGACCAATTCAGTATGACAAACTAACTTCTCTCCTTTGCTTTCCTTGAAATCCAGCATTGAAAAAAAAAAAAGAGAAAGAAAATGTTGGACCACTATTAAAATTTTTTTGTGAAAAAATACATCTAGCATATCTACTTGATCATTTTTCGTTATTTTTGGAATTTATACTAATTTCGACATGAGTATGTGATAGTTTTTTTTACTTGAAATGCATTTGTTCAAAATTCCATTATACTGCAGAAGCACCAAATTAAATACCTATATGTCGTACTTGTGACGACAGATTATAAAAGAAAAGCTACCCTGGCAGATATTAATTCATATATCCATTATAATAAAGTCGTCTGCTCTGTCTGTTCATTCACAATTGGATTGATATGTACAAAAGTGACACTGTTCCACAAATTATTTTTGATGCCGAAAACTGACGTTCAAACACTTTCATTCCAGTATGATTTTTATATATCATTCAAATACGGTAGTGTTTGTTCAATATATGGTTAAGTGGCAGTTTTAGTCATTTAGAATTGCTTTAAAGCTTCACCGCTCATTCATTTTTCGATCAAATTTCAAATAATTATTACAGTTTATAGATCATCTTCTTAGCTATATTGTAAAAAAAAATTTCAATTTTCGTTTAGTGGAACAAAAGTTATGATGAATTTACTGGTGTTAAAAATCGTAAAAAAAAATGTAAGGAGATGAGCGACGTTTTTATGACTGGCTTCCATAGCAACCACGTCACTTCAGCGACTAGTGTTGCTACTAATTCACTGTTGTCGCAAAAAGAGAAATAACAAGTGAAACAGACGGTATGAAAGGGAGATAATTGTGGAATTTTATTGAAGCAGATGAGTGCCATACATTGTTATAACATATGTATATGTTATGTTTATAGGTACAAAAAAATAAGACTGAAATTAAATAAAGAACAAGTGAATTTATTGGAAGCCTGGAAATAGAAAATACAATAGAAAAATGCGAGTATGAAAAGTAATATGGTTAAGCTTGAACATGGAAAAGTAAAGGTCTTGTTAAAAGTGGAAAAGAAAAGGCCAAGATATTCAAGTAAAAAATATAATAAATTTATAACTTAAAATATTGCAGCATTAATTTTTTTTTTAATATCAATTTATAACATTATATGATCAGTTCTTGATGTTGCAATATTTTAAGTTACAAATTTATTATATTTTTTACTAGAATATCTTGTCCTTTTCTTTTCCAGTTTTATCAACTAGACCTTTACTTACCCATGTTTAAGCTTAGCCATATTACTTTTCCTGCTCGCATTTTTCTATTGTATTTTCTATTTGTTCAAAGGAAATCTACATTCAAGAAGTAACCTCATTTGCATATTATATTAAATAAAATCTATTTTAATAATTAGCTCCATGTTATTAATGGTTATTAATAATAGAATTGTTTTGCTAGCTCTGTTTAGGAATATTAATTTAAGTTGATTTATTTTTGATTCAAGATTCATTTGAGATGTCAGGAATAACAAACTCATTGACTCGAACTATTATGCCTTTTTACACCAAATTTGGAATAAAGAATTCTGAAAATGTTATATGGATGCAACATTCTTATACTACTAAACACTTAAAACCTCTAAAAATATTGGGTAGAATTAAACTAAATATAACATGAAAAGCCTTTGGAGTAACAAATGTATCATATGAAGAAAGGTTTGTATCTTTTATAGTGTACTAGCGGATGACCCGGCATTGCCCGGGTGTTTGTAGGTATGTGTGTTGGGGCGGTAGATCCAAACACTATGTTATTTTTCTTTTGAAAAATTAAAAAAAAAAAAAACAAAAAAAACAACGAACATGATGTAAAAAGAACAAAAAGTAAAAAAAAACAAAAAAAAAAACACTTGTTTAAAAAATCGGAATTTTTTTTTTTAAGTTTTGGTAGGTAGGTAGGATCGAACCCAAAACGTTGAGGAGAAAACCTTGATAAGTTACCCGCTCGCCCATGAAAAGAAAGTAACTGAAAGCAATGTCAATTTAACGTTTATAAATGACAGGTGCGCGGCGAAATTAATTAGGTCAAAGGAAAGTAAATTCTGCACTTAATTTTAACTGCGGGATAGTTTTTTGGGGGTTGTTTTTTACCCAACTTTGTCTGGTTTTGTTTCCCCAACGTATTGGGGAAAAACAGCTCCCTCATTATTAGGGCAGTGTCCGAATGAAAGCAATGACGGTGAAAACCGACATTGACCAAACGTCCATTTGCTTTCTGGACGCTCCCGGCCTGTAGGCCGAAAACCGCACCTTAGTTTCACATCAGTTTCACTTTTATACAGCCGAATCCACACAAGAGGGGCCGAAATAGCAAGAATTGTGTAAAACTCAATGTAAACAAATCTAGCCGCGACGCGCGTTCACAATTCATACATATTATGATCTGCACGGTATATAAGAAGTTCTAAGTGCTAGTAAGCCCCCCACCCCCGAGACCACCCCTGAAAAAAGCCTTTCTTGGACATAAAATGCGCACAAGAGTTTTTCTGTCTTTTATATATATAGATTAAGCTTTTTATATAATGTTAAAGCAACAGCTATTCACTGGAAAAAAAAGACATTGGATGTTATTTTGCATTATATGCCCCAGAAATCCCTTAAAAATGCTCCAAGAAATTTAAATATTTATTAATTGATAACTACTTATTGTTAAAATTTCACAAGAATCAGAGACATCTTAATTCTTACTCCCTTTGCATTATTAATTTAATAATTAAATTAATATAACTTACATTATGACATCTTACGCCTAGCATCTTTGTTCCAGAATTCACAATGATCATTTAATTAGTTTAGGAGTGAATCCTGTACATACAAATATTTAAGCATAACATCTATCCATACTTTACAGGTGTGTGCATATATATATATATATATATATATATATATATATATAATCTAATTAGAAAACAAAATATAACAGCATGCCAAAAGATAGACTGACTGAAATTGAAACAGATTTTATAATTGAGATAAAAAAGGAATATCTGCCTTACTCACGACAAAAATGCTAGTTTTATTTTGGTGTCTTTAACTTCTTCCCCCCCCCCTCCTATTATTGCTGATGAGGAGACTGTTTAAAGGACAAAACTTTAGTCAAATTATTGTCAATACTTATTGTCAATTTCAATAAAATGAACATCGTTTCTGAAACGACCGTACATTCGAGTTGATTTTGTTTGTTTTTCCTTTTGAAACTGACTTTTAATTCACAATTATGAATCGTTTTACTCAATATTAAAATCGCTCTAGGATACCTATAGCTATTGAGCTTATTATGTATCTACAGTACAATGAGCACTGTTTTATTTTAATAGTATTAATACATTTACTAATGCATTAAAATAAACTCTGCTCTTTAGACTCCAGGTCTAAATCCCTCTAAAATATATATATATATATATATATATATATATATATATATATATTTAGTAAAACTGGTAATTAGTAAAAACCTGAAAAGAGTGCTCAATACTATTGCAGAGCAAATGTGTGTTTTATTTTTTTATTATCGTTTTATCTGTTTAGTTACGTATATTTCGGATGCCGGACCATTTTTACGATCCAGCAGCTTCGTCAGACTTTACTGTAAGGTCAGACGAGGCTGCTGGATCGTAAACATGGTCCAACATCCGAAACATATGTAACTAAATAGATAAAACGGTAATAAAAAAATAAAACATATATATATACAGAGAGAGAGAGAGAGAGAGAGAGAGAGAGAGTAATTAAGTTGACACACCGGTTCTCGTCAGATCACCAAAGTTAAGCAACACCGAACCTGGTTAGTACCAGATGGGTGACCATTTAGGAATTCTAGGTACTGTATGTGCTCTCCGCTTATCTTGACATTGTTTCCAAGCGTAATTAAGTTGACACACCGGTTCTCGTCAGATCATCAAAGTTAAGCAACTCAAAGACAACCAAATGGATGAATACTTACAGTTCTGAATTTTTTAGATGTGGCATTAATGTTTGTATTATTTGCATTGATTGGACTATTGTTCTCATTTTAACTAGTTCTAGTAAAAAATATAATAAATTTATAACTTAAAATATTGCAGCATTAAAAATTGATTATATAATGTTATGAATTGAATTTTAAAAAATTCTTAATGCTGCAATATTTTAAATTATAAATTGATTATATTTTTTTTACTAAAATATCTGGTCTTTTTCTTTTCTAGTTTTAACCACTAGTCCTTTTACTTTTCTAAGTTTAATCTTAACCATATCACTTTTCATGCTTGCATGTTCTATGTAATAGACGCCCGTTAAAGCCAAAACACAACTGCAATTGCAATAGAAATGTTTTCTGCTGTTATATTTCTGTTCGTTTCAATTTTAACGCCAATGAACCATTTTTTTTTTTTTTAACTCTCTGAACCGTTTTCTCCTCTGCCTTTCTTTTTCTCTCTATTTTCCATTCTCTTTCCCATTTTGTCTCCCCACTCTCTCTCTCTCTCTCTCTCTCTCTCTCTCTCTCTCTCTCTCTCTCTCTCTCTCTCTCTCTCTCACGTGCTCCCTCTTTTCTTCCTTCCTTCCTTCTCCTCTTCTTTCCTACCTCGTTTTCTATTCCTTTTTCGCTCTCCTTTTCTCTCTTTCCTTCTTGTCTCTTTCCTTTTCTCTCTCTTTCTCTTTTTTCTCTCACACTCCTTTTCTCTTTCTCACACTCCTTTTCTCTTTCTCACACTCCTTTTCTCCCTCCTTTTCTCCCCCTTTCTCTTTCTCTCTCTCCTCTCTCTTTTTTCTCTCTCCCCTCCAACACAAACCATATTGAATCGTTTTTTTTTCTATGTGATCGCTTGAGTGACTTTTTCTAGACTGCCAGTTTAAACTGATTACCGTCTTCGTTTAGATTAAAGTTGAGATAAAGACACGAATCGATGACTAAAAACAACTCTTTCGATGATCAGTTTATTAAGCAGAAATCAACAATCTCCAGTTGTGTTGCATCATGAATTTCTAAACATTCTCCATTTCCTTTTCCAGGAGAACATTACATCCAATCTGCCGCTAGAGCTATATCTCAGTGATTGACCTGACTTAAAATTTAAATGTTCACTATTTCAAAACGTCCCTCTCTCTCTTAACTAACTTGGCTTTTTACTAATTTAGTCAAGAGAGTTATAATTTTTTTTTTTTTCGATTATTATATCCATTATTTCTTACTCACTAGGAGTTTTCACATCTTACTAGTGATCTTTTACTGACAACAGCATATAGTGTTCCCTGGAGTCTGAATGATAACAAGTTTCCCCAGATATCCAATGCTTCTTTATATCACGGTTGTAAATCATTTTGTGTTAACACAGCAACCGTTTATCATCAGTCTCGCCAATAACGATCATTGGCTTTCTCTGGGATTTGACCATAAGTCTTTTCAGGATTCCAGTACTCTCTGTATCCTTTTAGTAAGGATAGGGATGGTGCTCTCCTTTTTCGATTATTTCATCCTCTCTAATATATAAAACTTTGTATAGATATTTAAACAGCCTACACAAATTAACTCGCGTTTCTGTGCTAAGCACACGTCATCAGAGCTGTAATGACAATAATAATAATATAATAATAATTGCTTCTTATTACCGTTACAACCCTAATGATGTATGTTTAGCACAGAAATGTGAATACATTTGTGTAGGCAATTTGAATGTTTATATAAAAACTAGCAGGGAGACATGACGTTGCCCGGGATTGAACGATGATCAAAGAATGTTTCACACTCCCATATTTTTATTGTCATCGAAATCAGTGAAATCGCCCATTTTTCAATCAAATCGATTGACTGTCTGCTCGAGTTGGGGACTCATTTTAGTGTACCTGGAATAAACATGTCTTTTCACAGTGACTTGGAGATTAAATCACATTAAAGTTTAAAATGAAAAAGTCAAGTATCCTGCTTCAATCGTGCTCTTAACAGAAACATTCATTTCGGACGCGCTTACTGTTGGTTTTATATGCCTGGCCTTTCTGCTTGTGCGGTAATAAAACTTCTTAAATGCACTTGTGATGTTAGGCTGTGAAAGTCAAGATCGCTTGCACTTTCTTTCATCGGATTATTTCGATTATCGATTATCGATACTTATCAAAGACCTTCCGATACAAAACCTATCTAAGAACACTGCCATACACATGAAGTAACTTCGTGTAAAATTTCATAAAAATCGGCCCGCCCGTTTTCGAGTCTCTAGGGAACGAACTCAAAGACGCACAAAGTTCCTTTTATATATAGTAGAGATAGAGATTTGAAGCTACATTTTGTATTGAGCACTTTTAATAAATATTGGTTTATAAAGTTAATTAAGCCAGTTTAAATATTGCTAAAAAAATCAATATTTGTACTCGCTTGGTTAACTTATATGCATAAAATACGCATTGCCTTTCATTATAGAGTCGAGGATTTTGTATAGCTATGTGCCGTATAAAACGGCAATTGATTTTGTTTGAATTACTGTAAATAATTCAAAAACTTCTTTTTTTTTCAAATTTAGGTTTATCTTAGGTAGGACATCCACCTGGAGTGAATGTGGTAACCGAGATATTTCTAGTTAAGAGTAGGATAGACAATTTTAGGTATTGGAGACCAACGACACTTATGCCCACACTTTTAAACGGTTGTGTGCATAATTTCTTATAATTTTATATTTTGTGCAAATAAATATTTAAAAGTTTTTTGGGTTTTTTTTTACAATTTTGTTTGCTTTTTTTTTTTTTACAATTTTGTTTGTTTTTTTTTAATTTTTTTTTTGTTTTTGTTTTTTTACAATTTTTTTTTTTTTTTTTTTTATTTATTTATTTATTTTTTTTACAATTTTGTAAAATTGCTTCTTTAACTACCCCCGTAAAAACAATGCATTAATCAATTGAACTAGCGTAACTTACTCAAAGGAAAATGCTTATTACCATTTGTTATAGAGTGAAGGATTATGTATTTGTGTGTGATGCAAAATAGTAACCAATTTATTTTTCTTATTTTTTAAATTTTTTTAAGATTTGGTATTTTTTTTAGTTAATCCTTACTACCTTAGCCCTCCCCTGAAAAACACCCAAAGTACCTCTCTCCAAAAAAAACAAAACAAAAAAACGTCTTAATGAACAGAACTCAGGTGTGATAAACTATTCGTTAGTAAAGCAGAAAAGCGATTCAGCAAATTTATCACCTGCACAAATTCTGCTAAGGTCGTTGCATGACAAAATGGCGCACACAAGAATCGAGTGCAGTAAAAGATGGCTTTCGGCTCGGCGATTCGTCAGATAATCTAGGAAATTTTGTTGGCTTACGATTAAAAAAAAAGAAAGACGAGAAAAAAAAGTTTGGGGATAATCTGATTCGTCTTAATTCCTGCCAGGTTGAGCTGTAATCGCTTATTCTCAGATTTCGTTGCTGATATTCTTGTATTGCCTTAATAGACTCTTCAATTTGCAAAGTCAGCTTTTTTTTTTTTTTTTTTTTCACATGCATCTCAAGATGTTCGCTTCGAGAGATGAACAAGACAAAAGTGTATTTGGATGTCTTTAAATTATATTATTTCCGAATATACATTTTTCTTATACGCACGGACAATTTTCTAGCTTGTCAGAATCTTTTATTTTCTATTTTCGTTACATCGGCACAAATTTGTTCTCTCTCTCATATATATATATATATATATATATATATATATATATATATATATATATATATAAAACAGTATAGTTACAGTATATTTTATGTTTAACACTAGCAAAGATACCTGCGCCTCGCAGGGAGTAGAGGAGGGTAATCTGATTCAAATTCAGAAAGAAATTGGCTGGCGCGATGGCAGCGGCCCCCAGGGAAGTGGCGAACCCCAACTATGTGTGCACCATCTCTAGGTGGGGGAGTTTATGAAAGGTCGCACCAAATAAGACTTAACCTTTGACCCTGACCTTGAAAAATGGTGTGCACCATCCGTAGGTCGAAGACTATCATCATGTCAGGATTTATAACTGTGTATCGAACAGATACCTTATTACTTAGTTCGCTGCACCTTATCATAACAAATGTGCATGCAAAATTTCAGCCAGATCGCGTCAGTAGTTTCTGAGAAAAAGTGGAATAGGCAGACTAATGGACGGACTAAGATACACACACACACACACACACACACACATGAGGGGTATTCTGAAAGTAATGCCTCCTATTTTTTAGTCCATCAAATGAAACAGGGGGATTGCAAATTGCATTGTTATGACTAAACTTAGGTATTATTATATATTACAAGGAATAATTTGCCCAGTGGATTAAAAGAGCTGCTTGTGAATAACACACACACATATATATATATATATATATATATATATATATATATATATATATATACTAGCTGTACCTTGCTACGTGTTGCTGTGGCTCAATTTGGTGTAATGGAAAATTCTAATAAAAAGAGAAAATGCATGTTTCTTATATTAGTACAGCAATCTACTCCAAAAAGTTTAAAAAAAAAAAAAAAAAAAAAAAAGGGCGAAAATGAAAAAAATGGTACTCTTGCAGAATTGGATCCGGATCCTCGGGAGTTACCGTTAATCATGGCTTGGGCTCGACCAACATTTAGTGGATTAAGCCGATCGTTGCTAAAACGTTGAAATGCTAAACAGTTTTTTTTTTATTATTGTATTCAAAAATGTAAGTTTTTAATTAATATTTGGGTGAGGGGGAGGGGGTACTATACACAGATTCGAAAAAGTTGTCCAAAAACGAATAAATGAAAGCAAAGGTAAGGTAAATTATGTTTCTACCTAACTGGATAATTTTTTAGTGTTTTTATTTAATGTAAAATGTTTAATCGGCTCGAAAAACTCAGTGTTTATCGATGTATTTTAAAAAGATGAATGGTCACGGACTCTGTTGAATATGTTAAGTTTGGGAAAATCAGTTAAAAACTAAAAAACTACAAAACAGTGTCAGACACCAACTGATTATATGTTATCGTGACATAGGTTGACATATTTGGTGGGTTTCTGACAGTATTTTGTATAGTTTTTTTAGTTTTAAATCATTTTCCCAAACTTAACATCAACAGTGTCTGCCACCATTTGTATTTTTCAAATACACTTATAAACACTGTTTTTCGAGCTGACTAAACGTTACAGTAAATAAAACGGGTTTTTATTACTAAACACAGAAAAGAAAAAGTCGTCAAAAAATAAATATAAGAAATAAATGTTATCAAAGGCAAGATAAGTTACTTTTCTACCTAACTGGATAAGATTTTAGTGTTTTTATTTAGTGTAAAATGTTTAATCGGTCTGAAAACATGTAGTGTTTATCAGTATATTTGAAAAATACAAATGGCGGCAGACTGTGTTGAACATGTTAAGTTTGGAAAAATGAGTTAAAAACTAAAAAACTATACAAAATACTGTCAGGAACTCACTCAATATATGTTACCGTGACATAGGCAGACATGTATTCGGTGGTTTTTATGTATTTTGTGTAGTTTTTCGTTTTAACTCAGTTTCCCAAATTTAACGTGTTTAACACAGTCTGCTACCATTTATAATTTTCAAATATAAAAGTAAACGCTGTGTTTTTCGAGCCGAATAAACACTTTACATAAAAAAAACCTAAAAAGTTATCCATTTTGGTAATAAAGTAACATATCTTGCCTTTGATAATATTTGTTATACATTTATTTTTTGACAACTTCTTCGAATCTATATGCACAGTAGTACAAACCCAATAAAAACACTAAAAATTATCCAATTAGGTAGAAAAGTAACTTATCTTGCCTTTGAAAATATTTACTTGTTATATATTTGTTTTTGTTGACAACTTCTTCAAGTCTTTGTGCAAGTACAAACCCAAAGGTGTATTTTTCTGTCTAATTTTATTTTTGGTGCAGCGCTTAAATTTAAATTTCACAATATCTTTTTTTGGGAGGTGGTATTTTTTTTACATTAGGTCCACCTCCACAATTTTCGACTATGCTGAATAAGAAAATTTCATTTAAAATTTGCAGAGGCAAGTAGTTTTTGAGATATAAAGACCTGTACTATGCACTATAATCCATTGGCGGCCATGAATAAACACTCCCAACCTCCTCATATTAAGAACGGCTTTCGGAATAAATAACACCCATGCCTAACCATGTGTTTTAACCTTTTACCTGTCTTTCATCTTTTAAAAACAGATTTTAGAATAAATACCACCATTCTCCCCATGTTAAGAACGGCTTTCGGAATAAACACCCCCAGCCTACCCATGTTAAAAATTGTGGAGGTGGACCTAATGTGAAAATTTACCTTTTATTTTTTTAATAAATTGTTAGTTGAAAGCACAGAATTGTGACAAAACACCATCCCCTTCCCTTGGTAAGAATGGCTGAAAAAATAACGGTTTTCTTGGTAGAAACTTTTCTGTATTTCACCTAACAATTTCTGGTGCTAATGCACTTACTGATCCCCGCTATATTTTAAATCGTATTTCCAAGTTTAATTAAAGTTTTATGGTATGTTTTTTTATTCAATTATAAGGTTAAAGTACAGAATAGGTACAACACACCCTCCCCTCCCCATGTTAAGAATGGCTTTTTAAATAATAACGTTATTATTTCAGCACGGATCACTCTCTGCATGAGTACCTAATATTTTTTTTTCCGCCATTCTTACCATAGAAAGGAGATGGTGTTTTGTAACTATTCTGTGCTTTCAACTAAACAATTTATTATTAAAAAAAGATATTGTGAAATTATAAAAAAATAAAAAGATATTGTGAAAGTTGAATTTAACTTGAAAAAAAAAAACGTGAACGGCGCGTTCAACATTGTAGCCGGAACTTATTTGGCAATAAGGTCACGTTAGTCGATTAATGGGTGCTAATGCACTTACTCATCTGCGCTATTTTTTAAATCGTATTTCCAAGCTTAATTAAAGTTTTATATGTTTTTTTTTGGTATTTTTTTAGATTAGGTCCACCTCCACAATTTTCTTTTAAATGACGACTTTTAAAGGTTTCCGACTATGCTGAATACAGAAATCGCATTGAAATTTTACAGAAATAAGTAGTTATCGAGATATAAATAGTTGTTTTATGCATTGTATTCTTTGGCGGCCATCTTTGTTACACGCGTAAATTTGTTTATGACGTGCACGCAGGCACGTAAAAAAGATGGCCGCCAGAGATTACAATGCATTATACAACTTTTTATATCTCGATAACTACTTATTTCTGCAAAATTTCAATACGATTTCCGTATTCAGCATAGTCGAAAAACTTTAAAAGTCGTCATTTAAAAGAAAATCGTGGAGGTGGACCTAATCTAAAAATTTACCGTTTTGTATTCAATTGTAAGGTTAAAGTACAGAATATCTACAACACGCCCTCTTCTCCCCATGTTAAGAATGGCTTTTTAAATAATAACATCATTATTTCAGCACGGATCAATAAGTGCATGAGTACCCAATTTCTTTAATAAAGAAAAAGCATTCATATTTTCTTATATAAAAACAACTTCTGTAAAAAAAAAAAAAAAAAAAAAGTGTACTTTCAATTTTTGTTAAAAAAGGTTTTCTTAAAAAAAAAAACAAAAAAACTCCGGCCAAAAAAAAAAAAAGCAAAAAAAAAAACATTAACCGGTACTCATGCAGAGAGTGATCCGTGCTGAAATAATAACGTTATTATTTAAAAAGTCATTCTTAACATGGAGAGGGGAAAGAGTTTTGTACCTAATCTGTACTTTAACCTTACGATTGAATAAAAAACATATAATAAAACTTTAAAAAAAAAAAAGGCATTCTTAACATGGGGAGGGTAGGGTGTTTTGTACCTATTCTGTACTTTAACCTTACAATTGAATAAAAAAAACATATCATAAAACTTTAATCAAACATGGAAATACGATTTAAAAAATAGCGCGGGATCACTCTCTGCATTAGCACCAAAAGTACAGAATAGTTAGAAAACATCCTCCCTCCCCATGTTAAGAATGGCTTTCTAAATAATAATGTTAATGTTTCAGTACTGTTCCTTGTCTGCTTAAGTTTAACTTTTGTTTATTAAATTGTTAGGTGAAAGTACACAATAATTACAAAACACCCCCCCTTCCCATGTTAAGAATGGCTTTCTAAATAATAACATCATTATTTCAGCACGGTAGCTTCTCTGCATAAGTACCATGTTTTGTTTATTAAATTGTTACGTGAAAGTACGGTACTCATTAAGAGAGTGATCCGTGCTGAAATAGTAACATTATTTAAAAAGTCATTCTTAACATGGAGAGGGGAGAGAGTTTTGTACCTAATCTGTACTTTAACCTTACGATTGAATAAAAAACATAATAAAACTTTAATTAAACATGGAAATACGATTTAAAAAATAGCGTGAATCACTCTCTGCATTAGCACCAAATATTATTTAAGCACGTTACCAATTCGTAAATTTTCTTTGAAAAAAGAACTGTACTTTCACCTAACAATTTATAGTTTTAATAATAAAAAAGTTCATATTTTCTTATATCGAAACAAACGTTTAAAAAAACAAAAACAAAACAAAAAACACGTCGTCTTTTATGCTTCAACTCAACTTTTTTTTTTGCCTGATATAATAAAGAAAAAATATTTAAATTAAAAAAATTTGGAAGATAAACAAATGAATTTTTTTTTCTTTTACTTATCGAGTAAACAGAAAATGAAATCTTCTAATTCGTTTCGTCCATTCGTGGTGTACAAAATGAATTGAAACGGAAATTCAGTTCTATCAACAGGTCCGCACTATCGGCTTATGAAAAATATTTTTATTTTATTTAATATTTTTTAATTGGCGATGTTAATTTATTTTAATAACATGTAAACATCCCTCGACTCTAAAGATGGGTTGTCTGAAAATTTCAAATGAATTGGTAATGTAGAAATATGGTTTTATCGATTTTGAACGAATCAGGAATTACATATATATATATATATATATATATATATAATTGTGTTTTTAATTTTTGAAATTTTTTTTTAAATTAAATTTTTTTTTTTGATTTTTGAGGAAACTTAATGATTTTATAAAGTTAAAAAAATTCTTAGTGTTTCATTTTCTAATATATTGTTTTGTATATCCTTTTTAGCATTTATTTTTCTCTTCTGTCCCTTCTTTCTTTTACCCCCATCATATCGCCCCCCCCCCTCCCTCCATGAAATTATTTTATTCCAATTTTAATCTCCAAAATTTGTCCATTTCTAATCTGAATGTTTTTAAAGTCGGTATTGTCTTTTCACGCTTACTTCTGTATAATCCTGGCTTTTTCTCTTCTTCTGACAAGAAGCATTTAGCTCCAAAATGCCATGGCCTAAAGAGGCTTCTCCCTTATTTCTTCTTCTGGTTAAGGGTTACCCTTATTGACTTGATAATGTAATAAAGTTCATATTTAACTTTACGCTTTATCTTAATTTAGGCAGATAGATAGATAGATAGATAGATAGATAGCAGCTTGAGATCATCCTTACGTTGAATCAAATGTATGTCTGAGATGGGGATAAAGGATTTTTTTCTTTGCCTTCCATCTTTAAAATGAGTGCTTCATGCGTTTGATTTGGCATTTTCTCTATCTCTCCCAGGTACCTTCCTTCCTTTTATTTTGTTTTTGGAAATCTGTATTTAAAATAAATCACAGAAAAACATTTTTCTTATACAAATATATGGTTTATTCCAAAGATTGATTTTTGTCATATGATTTAAATACAATTTCAAGCATGTGGTCTCCGGGCCTAGCACACACATGTTATAATCTAGAAATCTAATTTTCATAAACTCTACGCAAGCAAATTAAGCTGTATTTCAGCAATAACGCATCAAATGTTGTATTTCAAGTGGTCTATTATGTTTGGTTTATCAGCATAAACATGGGACTTTACTTATCCTCAAAGAAAATAAGCTGATGGAGTTAAATCATATGAACATGGTGGCTAGTTGATGGGTCCATTTCGTGAAATTATTTGTTCATCAAATGTAAATAAAATAAATTTACATAATTTGCAAACGCTGCTCGGGTGTCAATTTCTTCATGATGAATTGTCAAACCAAGCTGGACTCAAAATAACCGATAGTTGCCAAATCTGCAATGAAAGAAAATAGTGGTCAGTTTAAAGTTCGCCGTCTCTGAAAAACTCACTGTTTATGTACTACTTTCTCTGTGTGTATCGTGTTTTACATGTGGGTGTTGTATTGGTCGTGTATCGTGTTTTACATGTGGGTGTTGTATTGGTCGTGTATCGTGTTTTACATGTGGGTGTTGTATTGGCCGTGTATCGTGTTTTACATGTGGGTGTTGTATTGGCCGTGTATCGTGTTTTACATGTGGGTGTTGTATTGGTTGTGTATCGTGTTTTACATGTGGGTGTTGTATTGGCCGTGTATCGTGTTTTACATGTGGGTGCTGTATTGGCCGTGTATCGTGTTTTACATGTGGGTGCTGTATTGGTCGTGTATCGTGTTTTACATGTGGGTGTTGTATTGGTCGTGTATCGTGTTTTACATGTGGGTGTTGTATTGGTCGTGTATCGTGTTTTACATGTGGGTGTTGTATTAGTCGTGTATCGTGTTTTACATGTGCGTGTTGTATTGGTCGTGTATCGTGTTTTACATGTGGGTGTTGTATTGGTCGTGTATCGTGTTTTACATGTGGGTGTTGTATTGGTCGTGTATCGTGTTTTACATGTGGGTGTTGTATTGGTCGTGTATCGTGTTTTACATGTGGGTGCTGTATTGGTCGTGTATCGTGTTTTACATGTGGGTGTTGTATTGGTCGTGTATCGTGTTTTACATATGGGTGTTGTATTGGTCGTGTATCGTGTTTTACATGTGGGTGTTGTATTGGCCGTGTATAGTGTTTTACATGTGGGTGTTGTATTGGTCGTGTATCGTGTTAGTTTCTGCTTTGTTTCACAATTTAAAATAAGTTCCTTTCCATATAACATGAACAGTACACTTCGTCAGCGCTAAATGCATGTTTAAGTCTTAAGAAACGCAATCTCTGTTTGTGTTATTGATTTTTAACTAGAAAGTAGCACGAGTCAAAAAAAAAAAAAATTGTTTAAAAGAATTTGGATGGATCCAATATTTTTTATTTTTTAAATTTTTTTTTAGGAGAGAAGAAACATTTATTGACGTTGGAAGAATTATAACTTAATAAAATCATTTCCAACAATTCTCTTAAATAAATCAAGAAATATCGAATTGTTCTAAATCCAAATTTTTCGTTTTTATTTGGATTTTATTTTGACTGGAGGAAGTGGCAAAGTTGTGAAGTTTATATCTCAAGTCATTAACTTGCAGGAAAGACTTAACACAAGGTCAGGATTTTATTCATTTTTTTTTTTTTTTGTTTTTTTACAAATGAGTCACCACTTCTAAAGGCCTGGACGCCACTCGAGGATAAGGGTTAATGAGTGTACGGTAGTCAATGGGACAATGTGGTAATCATTAGTAGTGGAAATTTAGTAAACTGGATTACTTAAGGGAACAGACGGATGATCAATAATTTGTTTACATTGGACTTGAAGATGACCCAATTGTAGTCAGCTCGAAAGCAGACCAGTGGAACAGTTTCACAGACGAGCAGTTCTAAAAAAGAAGCTTTGCTCATGGAATCCATGTTTAGGTTTAAACACAGATAAAGAGAGGCTACTAAGGAGTAAAAATTGAAAAATCGGTACGTTGGGGTCATCAGATTTTTATCTGGTTTTCAACTGTTTAACGAATGTGCATGCGTGTATTGTTGACATGATAGATTCCTTATGTTAAGAATAAGTAGGTTTCAAAGCACTTTTTAAAGACGTGTCAAACTGGCTTAATAGTTATCGTCCTTGACTCACTGTCTTTTGGGTTTGTGGTTTCAATCTCAGCTGAAGTATTTTTTTTTTTTTGAATTACAAGAGGTAAACTGTTGTGAAAAATATAATACTGTATGAATTAAAATATTCGCAATTGTATTTTTCGGTTTTTCGGTTGCCCACACTGGAAATTGAATTTTCAACCTTGATGAGAATGCCACTTTTATAATTGATTTTTCCAAGTACATTAACCACTGTACCATGGATCTTTACGGACAGTTTTAGTACGAATTTTGGGAGCCTTAAGCCTATTTTATTTCTAGTTGTAAACATCACTATCATTGGTTATTATTACTATATATTATTGTGTACATATATGTATCAACTGAAAATTTGTGAAAATGACACTAAAGATGAAAACAGTAGTCCAAAGAATCCAAAAAATACGAATAACCAATCCTCATCTCAAAAATTCAGAAACGTAATTATAATTTTATATATATATATATATATATATATATATATATATATATATATATATATGTTTTAGATGTTTGTTGTGTTTTGTAAATGAAATAATGCATCTGCATCTGGCAAAAACATATGGGATATAATTTAATTCGTATAACGTAGTGACTCCCACCTACCTATTCAGAGGGCATCAAGGTTACTTGGCAGGTTTCTTCTCTGAACCTGTAACCTTTTTAAGGTTACTTGGATGTCATGCAGAGTGGTCCCTCCTCACAAAATTGCTGCAGGCACCTGTCCTACTTGGCAGGTCTCTTTTCTGCAGGAACCTATAACCTTTATTAGGCTAGATTATGGGGACATGTCGAATGCCATTTATTTCTATTCGGAAAAGGATAAACAAAAACAGAAAAATAATTCTATAAACTGATCATTTATCGATTCATAGTTGAATTTTTGAAAAAAAAAAAAAAGAAAAAAACTGAATCAACCACCATTTTGGATGGGGGGCGTTACAATTATTACCGCACGAAATTAAGACAATAAAGATTGATAAATGTTGATTGGTATGCACTACAACCATTTCTTATGTCATTATTATAGGATAAAAATTACTGTGAGAAAAAATACGAGAAAAAAATTACTACGAGAAAAAAATACTGCAAGATAAAAATTACTATGAGAAAAAATACTACAAGATAAAAATTACGAGAAAAAATACTACAGGATAAAAATTACTACAAGAAAAAAATACAAGATAAAAATTACTATGAGAAAAAAATTACTACGAGAAAAATACAAGAAAAAAATTACTACGAGAAAAAATACAAGATAAAAATTACTACAAGAAAAAATACAAGATAAAAATTACTACGAGAAAAAATACAAGAAAAAAATTACTATGAGAAAAAATACAAGATAAAAATTACTACGAGAAAAAATACAAGATAAAAATTACTACGAGAAAAAATACAAGATAAAAATTACTACGAGAAAAAATACAAGAAAAAAATTACTACGAGAAAAAATACAAGAAAAAAATTACTACGAGAAAAAATAAAAGATAAAAATTACTACGATAAAAAAATACTATAAGATAAAAATTACTAGGAGAAAAAAATACTACCAGATAAAAATTACTATGAGAAAAAATACAAGAGAAAAATTACTGCGAGAAAAAAAGTACAGGATAAAAATTACTACGAGAAAAAAATACTACAAGATAAAAATTACTAGGAGAAAAAAAATACTACCAGATAAAAATTACTACGATAAAAAATACTATGAGAAAAAACTACAAGATAAAAATTACTGCGAGAAAAAACTACAAGATAAAAATTACTACGAGAAAAAAATAAAAATGAAAATTTTGGATGTAGCAGCTAGCGTTTGTTTGTTTTTTTGTTTTTTTTTTCTAAAATATGGAAATTTTATTTGGCAGTAAGGTTTTAAGAATTTATAACCGAAATTAAAAAAAAAAAAAACAAGCATTAATTATTCATATTATTTGGATTGATCAGACTACAGTTCTCATTTTCAGTGTGATTTTCACAACGTTTCACTTGATGTAACTTCCGACCTTCTTCAGGTGTGACTTGTTGAACCCGGGAATGTTTCTGCCGAACTCGGGAATTTGGACGGAATTTCGAATGGAATCTTTATTTACTTCACAGGGGTAGCATGCTCTTGTTTCATCAGCCATGACTCAATAGAGGTCCTAAGTAATTCGCAATTGTATTTTTCGATCACCTACACTGAGGATTGAACCTTCAACCTTCAGGAAAATATCACTTTTACAATTAATTTTTCCAAGTACTCTAACCACTGTGCCACAAGTCCTTGCGGACAGTTCTAGTACAAATTTTAGGAGCCTTAAACCTATTTTTATTTCTAAGTGTCAGTATCACTGTTTATCATTTAGTCCGATGAATCCAAATAATACAAATAACCAATCCTCATCTCAAAAATTCAGAAACGTCAAAAACATTAATTAATATGGAGGATATGCACATCATTTGGTTCACTTTCTGTCAATTCTAATACATCATATGTTGTATGCATAGGAAAACAACATTACAGTACATTAATACAGTATGGGTAACTATGCTATACGGTGAAACTGTCCTTCTGTACTTATGTCCCTTTTTTATTAAAAAAACAAATGAACACATATCTAAAGAAATGGCAGAAACACTAGAGGATAACCTCCAATCTGTAGTGGAATGAGGACAAGAATGGATGGTCACATTCAAGGCTGCCAAGACTAAGCTTGTTTCCTTCAATAGCTACAAGAAACCTTTTCTACCACCAATAACAATGGTCAAGAACACATTGCCTGAAAGTACTTCTTTTCAACTCCTCGGCCTAACGTTTACAGGGAACATGAACTGGAATATACATTGAGAGCATTGCCAAGGCTGCTGCAAAGAAGGGGGGCTCTCTCTACCGTGCCAGAAAATTACTTACACCTGAAAGTATCCTGTATCTCTATAAGGCCACCATTCGCCCATGTATGGAGTACTGTTGTCACATTTGGACTGGTGCATCTGCTGCTTGTCTCTCACTTCTGGACAGGGTTCAAAAGAGGTTCTGAACTGTCATCTAGGCTTCAGCCTCTGTCCCATCAACGAAATGTTGCATCCTTCTGCCTGTTCTACAAATACTTTAATGGTGAATGCTCTGACGAACTGCAAGCACTTGTACCTCCTCGACATGACTACCCCGACAAACCCGACAAACCCGACAAGCAACTAAGTCCCACCCCTTTACGGTAGAGATCCCCAGGTGTAAGAAAGCCTTTCACTCCAATAGTTTCTTCCTCAGAACTGCAGGTCTTTGGAACTCCCTTTCGGGATTCTGCTTTCCCAACTGTACTGATATGCAGAAGTTCAAGAGTAATGTGGACAAACATCTTTCTACTCATCTCCCTTATATATATATATATATATATATCCCTTATATATATATAATTTTTTTTTCATAAGTTTTTATTTCGCTAATGCACCCACATCATATGGATATATTTTTTTAGTTTTGAAATCACAACTTTATAACATATAAAAATCGATAGAATATTAACTCTATAATAATGTATACGAAATCTGCAAGAATTAAAATATATTTAAGCGTATTTTACGACCAGGCTTTGCAGAGCGTTCGTGCTAACTTAGATAAATACTTTTGCAGTTTAGCAAAAAAAGCTACAATAATATCAAAGCGTCTCCATTTACACTGAACATCTACAGAATGTCAACATCAATATATTACATATGAATGAGACCCCCTGTGGAATTTCCACAGGTCTCGCTAGTTAATGGATTAATGAGTAAGAGTGTCTTTAGAAAATGTTTGGGAAGCATTTATGATCGTATGTAATCGTATACATAAATGTTTTAAAACAGCATCAAATATTCGCAGGTTTTCGCTACTAGCAGAGAGGGGGGGGGGGTTAGAGAATGTAATTCTGCGAATAACGAGGGAATACTGTGTAATGTGATTGTAAACCATTTTATGGAATTGTCTTCGTCAATGTCAATTGATGTTTTGGTAAAATTGTAATCTTTTACGGACATCTGAAAGTCTATAAAAATGATGACATTAAATTGGATAAAACATTACGATTTGAATAGCATGAAAAGTAATCGGTTGCTAGCGCAAAAAGAAAAGATAAAATATAAGCGTCGGGATGGGAGGGGGAAATATGGAACAGAATGACTTATCTGTTCACGAGTATGCGGACCACGGCAAGAAGGGCACTGTGACAATATGAGGGAGGAAGCAGTGTCTGATGGTGAAAATAGTGATTACTGAACTGACACGATTATTCGGTGATGAGATATGTCTTAAAATGCGCTGTGTATTCTATAATCTTTAGAAATATACATGTATGTCATGCAGGTACTGTAAAACTTTGTATAAAAATTGTTATATCAAAATATATAGTATAAAAAAAAAAATGCAAACTCTTCTGTAAGCAACAGCTCCAACTTGGAAATATGGAAATATTGGCCATCTTTAGTACGATGATTATCATCGTTTTGTGACGCCATAATTAGAATCGTTGTGGTGATCAGATTCTGGTAAACTTTTAGTATGTTGCTCTCCACATGTAATAGTAATAAAAAAAAAAACATAAAACGGTTTCTTGGAATTTGTTCAGGGGCAAACCGTATTTTGATTGGAATAAAGATAAAAGATACGCGTGGGGATGAGAGAAATGAAACATTATGCAGAAAGAATGCAGGGAAGAACGATGAACGATCACCCCCTCCACACACACCTGTAGGATCAGTGGATAGCGCAGTCAAGCTGTAATGAAAAGAATAGCATAAAGACATGGAGATGATGTATTCCTACATCTCCTCCTGGTGCTAAAATTCCTTTAAGCCACGTTTGTTAAATGGCTGTAGATTTTTCAATGCCCGTGGCATCTGTTGAATATTCGCATTGGGCTTGATAATGGGTATATCCGCTGCATCAGAAACATTGTTGTCTAGGAGTAAGTTCGGCACTGACATGCTTGTTGGACCGGTATTGTGCAGGTCTTGTGGTGAGGAATTGTCAATCTTGATTAGTTGTTTGCTTCTGGCAGGAATTATTGCTGTTGGTATTAGAATCAAGCACCGTTTTAAAAATCGCCTATTCTCCAGTGATACCCTCTCTGAGGGGCACGTCTGAACGTGGTATTGCCAGTGTGGTAGGGCCTCGACAATAGTGCTCGGTTTGAGCCAATTGATTTTCTTTTTGCGCTCAAATGTATTGTCATTGTATCGATTTCTCAAGACCTGATCGCGGACGGCAAATTTCTTCTTGCGTTGTTCAGCGGAAATGATCTATCCGAACGTGTTATTGCTGGCGTGGTAGGGCCTCGACGATAGTGACAACAGCGAATAACATAGACACATTTTAATTTTATTCATTTTTTGTAAACTTTATCATTAAGGGGGTGCACCCAATCAAACTCGCCCCAGCCTCACAAGAAACTTAACATAATTTAGATACAAAAACTTTAATAGTGAAAAAAATCGCTCTACATCAACTTTTTCGTTATATTAAGTAATACGGTTTTGAAAGGACTGTGTGAGTGAACGTGCATAATGCTTGGTAAAATCCCAAACTATTGAACTTATGGAATATGTATTCTAGGTAAAAGGATAAGTAACATGGTCACACTACTTTCTTTAGGCCATGACATTTCAAAGCTAAATGCTTCCCATCAGAAGAGAAGAAAAGCTAAAAATATATATTTACAAAAATAAAAAAACTGGTTTAAGAACAATTTATTAGAAATTGATTATCTTGATAGGCTTGCTTTGCTTAAAAATTGTATTGTTATCGATTTCCTTTATTGCCTAACATACATATATCTCATTACTAGGGCTATGACAACAGCATATTCTTTTCATTGTTTTGACTCTCGAGTACATATCCGACACAGTTAATCAACAGAAAATCACATCACTCTATATGCATATAAGGATACACATTCAAGAGTAAAAAGTATGAAAAGGAATATGCTGTTGTCCTAGCGCAAATCATTACATATGAAATCAGTAAGAACATTCTAAATATTTAAAGTAAATGCATTGTTGAATTAAAAAATGTTGGTGTTAGTCTCGATTTTTTAACACAAGCCTTCTCTCTGTCGACAGAAAGAATTTTTTAAATCATTGAACTTGCTCGGAAATATATTTTAATTGTTCCTATACCCCCTCCATCTCAATTGCACATGTATTTTATATTATTGTATATATATTTTATATTATTGTATATATATTTTATATTATTGTACATATATTTTATATTATTGTATATATATTTTATATTATTGTATATATATTTTATATTATTGTATATATATTTTATATTATTGTATATATATTTTACATTATTGTATATATATTTTACATTATTGTATATATATTTTATATTATTGTGTATATATTTTATATTATTGTACATATATTTTATATTATTGTAAATATATTTTATATTATTGTATATATATTTTATATTATTGTATATATATTTTATATTATTGTACATATATTTTATATTATTGTATATATATTTTATATTATTGTAAATATATTTTATATTATTGTATATATATTTTACATGAATTTCCATTCGCTTTTTATTTTTACTCGTATATTTTAAGAGTATTTGCTCTTGTGTGACAATTTAATTCGTTTTTTTTTTTTTTTGCATCGCTTGATATACTAATGATTAACTCCTGATGAGTTTGTTGGCAAAAGGGGTCTCTAGGGTTTTTCTGTATATTATTTTTAAAGCGTTGTATAACTAAAGATGAACCCCGAAAAATTCTATTTTATTATTGGACACCTTTGAGATGAATAATTTTTTAATTTTTTTTATTTGCCGACTGTTATCTTCATCTTCATAGTTGTTGTTTCACCACGTTTCGACCAACTATTCCCCTGGCCTTCATCAAATGGTTAATCACAATGAGATAGAAATGCTGAGTCTCTTAACTGTACCCTCAGTAATTACTGCCTTCCATAGTTGTTGTTGTCTCACCACGCTTTGGCCAACTAATGTCTGGCCGGCTTTGGGTAGAATTGAAACCGCTATCTTCAATGCTCACCTGAAACCGTAGAGATTTAATGCCTCCATCTACTGTGCCACGGGCGCCAAAGGGCGATCAAGATTGGATTTTTTGGTCTTATAAATCCAAGTATTTTCATTCTTATCTGGTTTTCCAACGTCGAGTCCATACTGAATGGTATATTATTTTTATTATTCGAGTTCAGATGAGCATTGTCTGAATATGTAGATACCTTAAATAATATATATATATATATATATATATATATATATATATATATATATATATATATATATATATATATATATATATATATATAGATAGATAGATAGATAGATAGAAAGGGAGAGAGAGACAGGCAAACAGACAACGTGTGTTTTTATGATACAATAATTTATTTCAAGGAACAGCATGAATTCGATTCAAGTAATTTAAAAAAAATCAACTTGTGTATGTATTTCAGTAATGCTTTTTTTTTTTAATATATATATATATCTCATGTGTCACCATGCTTATAGACATTGCAGTGCATCATATAATGTATTTATCTATAATTTATCGTCAATCTTATTTCAAGAAAAAAAAAAGAGGGAAATTCTATTTTTCTTCTTTGCAATTCAAAAAGAAAATTTCCATATTTCTTTTTAGCCATGAATTGAAATGTCTACATTGAATAATTTAGCAATTACGGTTTCTCTTGAAGAAATAAATCCTTCATTTTGAAAGAAGTTCTCTTTTTTTTTTTCTTTTTTTTTTCTTTTTTTTTCAGATTGTGCATTGTGTTATTGCTGCACTCTCCTTTTAGAAGTATATTTTTCGCGGTCAAAAACACATGTCAATTCAATAACAAGTAGATGCTCATGCGATAGACTTGCTAACCTCATCTGATTTTTTTTTTTTTTTAAACATTTTTTCCTGTGTTTGTTCTTTAAACGGAACATAATTTTTAAAGTAATTCATAAATTTATTTTAAATTCAATTTCTATCATATATTTGCACTAAACCTGATTTGTTTCTACAGAGTTTATGAATATTGCTTTCACATCGCATAAACTTTAAAAATTAGGTATATAGTCTTCAAACTATTATAAAATTATATAAAAAAAAAATCGGAAACTGATGTTTATGGTCGATAAGATAAATATTAAATCAGGTTAGTCGTTCTCTTATACTGATTACTAGGGCTGTGACAACAGCATATTCTTTTTATTGCTTTGACTCTTGAGTGTATATTTGTTAATATATGTTTTTATATAGACTGATGTAGTTCTTGGTTGATTAACTGTATCGGATAGTCAAAAGAATAAAAAGAATATGCTGTTGTCACAGTCCTACTGATTACTTACTAAAGCTGGAAAGTTCTAGTGACTATTATTGGAGTAGAACCAAGAAGATCGGTCTAGAGCAGGGTTTCCCTACCAAAATCCTTTAATAGTGTGCCAAAAGCAAACGTTCCTTCAAGAGATGCTGATCAGTAGGCTGTGCAAATGAATTTTTCATTAAAATTTTTTTTTTTTTTTTAAATCTAATTTTCTTATAAAATATTTTGGGAATTTTTTTCAAACTATCAGATCATAAAAAAAAGGTATAATATTCACAGAGGATATGTTTGCAGAATTTGTTTATAATTTGTCTCAGCTCTATTCTCCATATGTAAAGGACATTACTTGACACTAGTGCTTGCAAACAACAGGAGATAAAATTACTGACACAGTCTATGCTGATGACTTTGCAGTTTTTGAAGATGCAAACAGAGACACTACTTAAAGAAAGGGTAAATTGCGTTTGATATTTTTGTTAGCATAAGTAAAATAGCACCTTCGTCTGAACCAAAAATTGAAATATATTTTTCCCTAAATGAGATTTGTCTTAAAAAAAAAAAAGTTACTGAATTTACTTATCTTGGTAAAATAAATATATATATATATATATATATATATATATATATATATATATATATATATAGTCATCCACATACAGTACTGTTTCGCTGTTTCACAGCTCATCAGTGTACCATGAGTTCCTGGCGTCGCCCGGGTGTTTGGAGGCGTGTGTTGAGTAAAAAAAAAAAAAAAAAAATGGTAGTAGGAAGGCAGACTCGAAGCCATACCGTGAAGGAAGAAAAGAACGGGGGAAAAATGTGACGTCTTTGCTGTTACGACCACCGCCAAACCGGAAGTGACGTAGGTTTAAATTAAGGTTAAACAATCGAAAATAAAATTAAAGCTAGACTTTCGAAAATAAATTAAAGCTAGACTTTCGAAAATATCAGCGAAAAAAAACGACTCCTCCTTCTAAAAAAGTGCCCAATTCAGGGTGAAGAAATTAATGTTTTTAGCCAATTTTTCGATATTTGTCATCTGAAGTGTTGATCTTCCAAACAATACTGATCCTGTGAAAATCCGTCGCCTCTGTCGAAAGTTTTAGGCAGATATGCAAACATACATACATACATACATTTATATATTGGTAGCTCAAATTTTCGACCCAAACCGATTAAAAAGCTTGCCCTATTTCTGAATACCATTTATGTAAAATTTAAAATGTTTAGACCAGAAATTGTCTTTAGTAGATTGGTAGAGACCGCAGAGGTCAAATTTGTAAAACTTTGACTCCTATTATGACCCCTTAACATTTATTGTTTTGAGCTTAAATCAAGTTATTAAGTTAGATCCATGTCCAATGAACCTATATCTAAAATTTCAAGTGTTTAGACCCAAAATTGTCGGAGGAGTTTGGTAGAGTTCTCAAAGGTCAAATCGTTGAACTTTGATCCCTTAACAGCTAAATTTCTGTCCGAAAACGGATTGCAAAGATTTTCCCAAATCTCAATACCCTGTATATCAAATTTCGAGTCTGTAGACTAAAAATTGACAGTTATTGCGTAGGGAAATGTACAGATAGACACACATACACAGACAGACAGACAGGCAGGCACTTTCACTTATATATATATACGTATTAGATACGCCTGAAGGCAAAACAATGCATTATTACGAAATAAAACAGATATTTATTTTTGTTTTAAATTTATTAATATATTACACTTCATCCTCAGTAATTCTTTCTTTCTTTTCTTTTCTGCTATGTTGTTGGAGCAGAGAATCAGTAAGTAGAAGTCCGTTTGTTGTTGTATTCACGTTAGGGGTGTGTGTTCCTTGATAGAAGCGTTGTTTGAATTTGAATAAAATAAATGCACTATTACGAAAATAAACAGATATTTATTTTTGTTTGAAATTTATTAATATATTTCGAAGTTACACTTCACCCGCAATATTTCTTTTTCTATTTTTTTTTTAATTTTTTTATCAATGTACCGTTCCGACATTTGAAAACACTAACGTGAAAAACAACAAACGGACTTCTACTTACTGATTCTCTGCTCCAACTGCAACATGGCAAACAAAATTTGTATAAGATATATATTTTTCTGTGATTTATTTTAATTTAAAGTTCGCCGCCTCTATAAAAAAAAACCCTTCACATATATACTAGTAGGAAGACCCGACGTTGCCGGGGATTGAATGATGATCAACGAATGTTTGACACTCCCATATTTTTATTGTCATTAAAATCGGTGAAATCACTCATTTTTCAATCAAATCAATTGATTACCTGTTCTAATTGGTGACCCATCACGGTACACTGAGAAGCTACACATGCTTCCCTGCAGTGACTTAGTCTACAATACATTAGTCTGCATTGCACTGTAGAGAACCTCCTGTTGATTTTATAAAATTATTTTTATATAGAATGGCTTGTATTAAAGTTTAAAATGCAAAAGTCAAGTATTATGGTTCAGTTGTGCTCTATACAAAAGCCTTCATTTTGTCATATCAAAGAACCGTCTGCTGATTTTATATGTCGAGCTTTTTGGCCTTTCGACTTGTGATGTTAGGCTGTGTAAGGTGTTAACTTTAGTCAAATTTCCCTGTTCTTTCTTTTATTGGATTATTTCGGTTATTGATACTAACAAAACCTATTTTAGAACACTACCAAACATACAAAGTATCTTCGTGTTAAATTTAATAAAAATTGATCCAGCCGTTTTCGAGTACATAGTGAACAAACTCACACACACACACACACACACACACACACACACACACACACACACACACACACAAAGTTCTTATGTATTAGATCGATAGATAGATAAACATTAACGTGTTGGGAATTTCGATTCAAATTTATTTATTTTTGAAATATAACCATAAAGGAAACAATTTCTTTGGACGATGGTGCAGGGGTATATTTGTGTTGGGGGAGGGAGTGTTAACTTATAATTTAGAAATAGAACTGTAACTTGTTGAGAATTAGATTTAAAAAGTCAGAAAATAATATTCAAATACAATTGCTGAGCAGTTATCCACGAAATGAAACAATATTCTTACAGGGTTCGTACAGACTTGAAAAGTATTTGACTTTTGCCTTGAAAAGATCTTATTTCTATTATTTTCTTGAAAAATCCTTGAAAATATGAAAATGTCTCAAAAATTCCTTGAAAATTGTATGTCCAGTATAAATTTGTTGAAATATTAAAAATAAAAGTGAAATAAATGCTATTAAATTATTTTTAAGGTATTAATAAAAAAAAATACCATTAAAATATTTTTTAAATATTGAAAATAAAATCAAAATATTAATACATGTTTTGAAATTGCATAGTATGATAGTGGATACAAGAGTTATGTCCCTTTATAACGAAACTACCTGGGGTAGTTTTGTGATAAAAGTTCAAATCTCTATTGTTATTCTCATTTAAAATTTAAAATTAAATTTGTTTTTTGGGTGGGGGCACAAGGAGGAAATAGTGGCGGCAGCCATAAATAAAATCACCCCCCCCTCTAAAAAATGCTTTCCTTGTACGGACGGGACTCTCCAATGTGACCCCCTTCCTCTAAAAAAAAAAATAATAAATAAAATAATGTAAAATTAGGCCGTCCGGGCGAAAAAAAAAAAAAAAAAAATACAGACAAGATGACAGCCATTTTGGTTTGAAATTAAAAGCCGTAAAGAGAGTTAATATTTGAGATGAAATAAAAAGCATTTAAAACTATTTAAAAAAAAAAAACACCAAAACAATGAAGCAAGTAGGTTGTAAAGTAACTTTTATTGGCTACTAGCCTGGATTCTCGGCGTTGCCCGGGTGTTGGAGGTGTGTGTTGAACAAAAAAAACAAAAAAACTGGTAGCAGGTAGGCAGGCTCGAGCCTGTACTGCGAAGGAGGAAAAGAACGGGAAAAAAAACGTGGCGTCTTTACTGTTGCGTCCATCGCCAAACCGGAAGTGACGAAGGTTTAAATTAAGGCTAGACAATCAAAAAGAGGCGATGACTTTCGAAAATATTGATAAAAAAAAAAAAACGATCCCTTCCTGTAGAAAAGTGCCCAGTTTAGAGTGAAAGAATTAATGTTTTTAGCCAATTTTTCGATATTTGTCGTCCAAAGGGTAAAGTTTCAAAACGATACCAATCTCGTGAACATCCATCGCCTCTGTCGAAAATTTTAGGCAGATATACATATATGCATTTAAACAGACAGGTAAAATATTTATTATAGACTAGCGGGACCTGTGGAAATTCCACAGCAGCATTTTTCATATGTAATATATTGTTGCTGGGCATGCTGTGAGCGTTCTGTTCAGCATGAATGAAGGCACAATCATATTATTCTACTTTTTTATTAAAAATGTATCGCCCCCTTACTAAAATAATAACTTTGATATATTTCCGTGGCTGATTATTTCATTACAAACACACCGGTCAATTAACTCGCATTTTATCATTTTTCATAATTATTGAATATATTACTATGTTCGACAATAATTTTTCATAATTTCAACCCACATTATCGCCCCTCCCTTTACTAAAATATTAAATTTGATATATTGTATTGGCTGATTATTTTATTAAAAAAAACACAACTAGAAATTAACTCACATTTCATCATTTTTAATAATTCTTGGATATGGTACTAATTTTGACAATTTTTCATCATTTAAACTCACCATATCGCACACCTTACTAAAATAATAACTTTGATATATTGTCTAGGCTGATTATTTCATTACAAACACACACATCAATTAACTCACATTTCATCAGTTTTCGTAATTCTTGGATATGTTACTAATTTCGACAATATTTTTTTATAATTTAAACCAACGTTGTTGCCCAACCTTACTAAAATAATAACTTTGATACATATGCTGGGCTGATTATTTCATTACAAACACTAATCAATTAACCTCCATTTCATAATTTTTCAGTATGTTACTAATTTCGACAATCACTTTTCATAATTTATACCCAAATTATAGCCCCCTCCTTAATAAAATAATAACTTTGAAATATTGTCTGGGCTTATTATTTTATTACAAATACACTAATGCATGAAATCACATTTAATCATTTTTCATAATTCTTGGATATGTTACTTTCAACAATCATTTTTCATAATTTTAACCCACATTTTCGCCCTTCCCTCTTTACTAAACAATAACTTTGATATATTGTCTAGGCTGATTATTTCCTTACAAACACACCAATCAATTATCTAATATTTCATCAGTTTTTCGTAATTCTTAGATATGTTACTAATTTCGACAATTTTTCATAATTTAAGCCCTCCTTATCTCCTTCCCGTTTACTTATATAATAACTTTGATATATTGTCTAGGCTGATTATTTTATTATAAACACACAAATCAATTAAATCACATTTCGTCATTTTTCGTAATTATTGGATGTGTTACTAATTTCGACGATAATTTTTTATAATTAAAACCATCCTCGCCGCCCTCTCTTACTAAAAAATTACTTTGATATATTGTCTAGGCTGATCATTTCATTATAAACACAACTATCAATTAACTCACACTTCATCGTTTTTCTTAATTCTTGGATATTTTTTTAATTCTTGGATATTTTTTTTACATGGTGGTCACCAATTATCAAGACCCGGAAGCCACTCAGGGATAAGGGTTATTGTAAGTACAGTATGTTAGTGTGGATATTTAAAGTGTCTACTTAAGGGGGAGGTTCATCAGGAATTTGTTTACGTTGAACTTGAAGACATCCAAGTTGTAGTCAGGAGGGAAGCAAGCAGATGGAACAGAGTTCCACAGGCGTGCAGTTCTAAGAAAGAAGCTTTGTTCATCGAATCTACGTTTTGATTTAGGCATAGATAAAGAGTGGGGAAAGTTTTTGACAGTGGATTTAGCTAGACGGGTGTTTTTCATAAAAGATTGTCGAGGGGGGACCAGAGATTGGAGTTCAGACGAGCACCTGCCATGGAAATAACGATAAAACAAAGATAGGCTTGCAACGTCTCTTCTCCCCTCATCGTCCGTCTTATTTGAGTGGGTCAGCCATTCCACATTATGGACGTTGAAGTCACCACAGATGTGAATGTTAGTCGAGGGGTGTGCAGACAGGATGTGGTCTATTTTCTCAGATATGCTCTTAAAGATAGTAACTCCGCTGTTGTCGGGCCAATAGAGGGCAAATATAAATGCAGTGGTGTAAGTAAGTGCAACCCGGAAGCACATATAAGGTAAATTAGGATATTCTCTAGAGATATCCCTGCCACATGGGAAACCATCTTTATGGCGATCTTGAGGGTTAGATTTAGATGTTAAATTAGAGTATCCGTTAATTATGAACTCATCTAGGGAAGTGGTCGGCTCTATTCCAGTTTCGCTTAGAAAGAATATGTCCGGTGTCGTCTCCTGTAATTGGGTTTCAACCTCTGGAAGGTTGGAACGTAGACCCCTGATGTTGGAGAAGGAGACCTGGTAGTAGGGGTCTATGTTGGAAGATGGGGTTCTAGGTTTATTCGAGGATATGTTACTCATTTCGACAATTATTTTTAATATTTTAATCCACATTATCAATCACCAACTACAAACAACCCCCCACTAATAAAATAATAACTTTGATATATTATCTTCGATGATTATTTCATTTCAAACACACCAATCAATTATATCACATTTTGTAATTTTTATAATTCTTGGATATGTTAATAATGTCGACAATCATTTTTCATCATTTTAACACACATCATCGCCCCACTTACTAAAATAATAACTTTGATATATTGTCTGGTCTGATTATTTCAATGCAAACACACTAATGCATTAAATAACATATTACATTATTCATAATTCTTGGATATGTTACTAATTTCGACAATAATTTTTATAATTAAAAATCCACATTATGCCTCTCCCTCCTACTTATATAATATATTTGATGTATTGTCTGGGCTTATTATATCACACCAATCAAGTAACTCACATTTCATCATTTTTTTCATAATTCTTGGATATGTTACTAATTTTGACAATAATTTTCATGACTTTAACCCACTATGTCGCTTCCCATTACTTAAATAATAACTTTGATATATTGGCTGGGCTGATTATTTCATCACAAACAAATCAATCAATTATGGGTATTCTCATAGTATATGTGTTTCGCCTATCTTATCCAATCCCGGGTGACGCCGCATATTCTGCTAATATATATCATTCATCTATCTCATTCGATTCCGGGCGATGCTGGGTATTTTGCTACTATATAGTAGAAAAATACCCATTTATCTCATTCAATACTGGGCTACGCTTTCTGATAGTATATATTTGCAAATCTCATTCAATCCCGGGACTGACTTCATACCCGCCACCCCACTGTGGAAAATATACATTAAATAAAGTAATGTTTTAATCGTAAACTGTTTCAGCCATTTCCGAGACTGACTTTATATCCCCAACCCACTGCTAAAAATATACATGAAATAATGTAATGTCTAAATAGTAAACTGTTTCGGCCATTTCTGGAACTGACTTATAATCCCCAACCCACTGTTGAAGATATACATGAAATAAAGTAATGTATAAATTGTAAACTTTTTCAGACATTTCTGAACTGACTTCTTATCTCCCATCCTACTGTTAAAAATATACATTAAATAAAGTAATGTCCAAAACGTAAATGGTTGCAGCCATTTCTGGAACCGACTTCATATTTCCCACCCCAATGTTAAAAATATACATTAAATAATGTGTAATGCGTAAACGGTTTCACCCATTTTCGGGACTGATTTAATATCCCCCACCCCACTGTTAAAAATATACATGAAATAAAGTAATGTTTGAATCGTAAATGGTTTGAGTAATTTCCGGGACTGACTTCATATCCCGTAACCCACTGCTTAAAATATACTTGAAATAAAGTAATGTTTAAATCATAAACTGTTTCAGCAGCTTTTCGAAAGTAATACGTAAAAACATTAACACGGTTAGTGATTAGGCAACCATTGCTTCAACATGAATTTCTGAGTGTAGTATCAGTTTCAGCAATTCCAGTAACTTAAATCCCCCCTTTTTTGGTCTTGGTTAATGGAGGAAAATCCTTCATTACTGATACAATTTTTATTTTTGTTATTGACTAGAGAGTCCCTTTTGGGGAGCTGGTTTCCCCCTAAATTTATAACCGACCTCATGTCCAATTCCTCCCTTGTGGGAAGGCAATAAACAAAAAAATAATCAGAAGTGACATTTCCAGGGCATTTTATAATTAAATCAGAAATAACTTTTTCCGGTTACTTTTTTACTATTAAAACTTTGTTACATTAAACATAGTACCTATTCACGATGCCTCCCGACGGGACAGATTTAGACACCAGGGTTGTTTTTAATGAAGAGAAAAAATTGTCTTAGTTGTAAAGGATTTCTCTTCCACTACCGTTTTTGTAGAACACCCCAGGTTGGTCCTCCAACCACGACATTATTTCAGAAATCAAGGCTGCATCATCTGAGAAACGCTTTCCTTTCAAAAACAACTTGATGGCTGGGAAGAGGTGAAAGTCAGAAGGTGCAAGGTCAGGAGAGTAGGGAGGATGGGGTATGATTTCATAACCACACGCCCATGCTTCTGATCTGGCGACATGCTAGTTGTGGACCGGAGCGTTGTCCTGCAGAAAGAGGGACCTTTGCTGATCTTGCCCCGCCTCTTTATTTTGATAGCTTTCCTTGATTTCCTCAAAAGTGAAGCATAATAGGCTCCTGTAATTGTGGTACCCTTTGCCAGGAAATCTGTCATCAATACTCCGTCCTGGTCCCAGAAGACTGTGAGCATGACCTTGCCAGCGAAGGGCTGCACCCTTGCCTTCTTTGGAGGTGGTGAGTCCAAATGCTTCCATTGCATTGACTGGGCTTTGGTCTCCGGATCATAGTGATGGAACCAGGTTTCATCCTGTGTAATCAGTCTTTTGAAAAACTTTGACTCATCTTCTTGGCACATCTCCAAATTCATCCTTGAGCACTCAACGCGTTCTCGCTTCTGGAATAGTGTGAGCAACCTGGGAATCCATCTGGCAGACACCTTATGCAAATGGTCATGAATGATAATTTCCACAGACCCTGTACTTATCTTGACATCTTGGGCTATTTGGCGAATAGTAATGCGCCAATCTTCCAAAATGGCAGCCTCAACTTGACGGACAGATGCTTCATCAATGGCAGAAGGGAGGCGACCAGGTCTGGGAGCTGTTTCCACAGACTTCCGGCCATGTTTGAATTCACGATGCCAGGGTTCTACAAGGTCATATGATGGGGCATTATCACCATCAGTTTCTTTCATTTCATCAAAAGTCTCCTGTGGTGTGCATCCTTTCAAATACAAAAACCGAATCACTGCTCGACATTCAACAGGCTCGATTTCACACCTGACTCAGTTCAAACACCTGTAAAACAGAAACCACGATTAGTTCAGAGCTGTAATTTGCCACATAACCCGTAGAGATATAAATCATTGCACATGCAAAATTTCAGCTAGATCAGACAACTGGAAGTGGGTCAGGGGCATTACTTATTGCACACCCCTCGTATATTTGATTTTGGATCACTTTTTCGAATCGCTGTGGATTGTAAAACAAACCCCAAATTTTGTTTTGAAAACTTGAATTTTTTCTGGAGAAGGCCTTGAAAAACTTTGAAAACGTCCTTGAAAATGGGCATTGAAAATCTGTACGAACCCTGTCTTAAACAAAATTATTTGTCACTTTAAAATCAAAACAATCACTGAATTAAACAAAATAATAACACAGGGTAGTTAATTAATAAAAAAAACGGATGTACACAAATCCACGACAATTGCAGGATCGTTATAAAATGACCTCCAGACTTAGTGGAATGGTGCTATAAATAGATGGTAACATTTAATGCAAGTAACACTAAGCTGCTCTCCTTTAACAATTACAAGACGTCTCTCCAACCACTGATATCCATGACAAATAACACCTACTTGAGAATTCTTCCTGCAAACTCCTCAGCCTAACATTCACAGGCAATATGAACTGGAAGAAATACATTGAGGACATTACGAAGGCTGCTGCCAAGAAGGTGGGTTTCTCTATGGTGCTAGAAGACACCTGAGAGTATCCTGCACCTCTACAAAGCCACCATTCGCCCATGCATGGAATATTGTTGTCACATCTGGGCTGGTGCATCTACCACTCGTCTCTCCGTGTTGGATACGATCCAAAAAATAGTTTTCAATCTAATAGGTCCCACTTTGTCAACTAAGCTCCAACTCCTGTCCCATCATCGCAATGTTACATTTCTGTGCATGTTTTACAAATATTTTGATGGAATATACTCTGATGAACTCATTGTACTTGTGCCCCCTCGGTGTACATATCTGCAACAAACCCGCTTAGCAACGAAATCACACCCCTTCACTAAATACCAGAAAGCTTTCTACTGGTACTAGTTTCTTTCCTCGAACAGCTAGACTTTGGAATTCCCTTTCTGCTACCTTGCTTCCCTGACTGTACTGATATGCAGAAGTTTAAATGTAATGTAAACCAACATCTTGTTAATCTTTCCTAGGCATGGTCCCAAAAAATAGCCTCATATGTCCAAGTGGTGATATGCTTTCTTAGGGGTTAATGCGAGTAAAAAAAAAAATTACCCTTTTATAAAGCAATATGCAAATTATATCGCATATTAATAATCAGCATATAAAAAAGCAGCAATGAGTTTTCCCAGTACTCATCTGGATGAGTGACTATTTGAGTATACTAGGCACAGTATGTAGAAGGACGTTGACACTTCTGGCAGTTCTTATATTCCATCTGACACCCAGCTTTTTTCCACCCTGTCCTGCTGCTGGATCAAGCTGGTTGGGACAGGAGAGTAAAGCTGGCTCTGTGCAAATTAGGTCCACTTCAAACAAACTCCTAGTGCATGTTATCTTTAGGATGATCAGATGGTCTTTGTTGTTCCGACAGCTAAATCTATAATATAAATTTCACCTGTCTGTTTAAATGTATGTATGTTTGTATGTCTGCCTAAAACTTTTGACAGAGGCGACGGATTTTCATGAGACCAGTATCGTTTTTAAAATCGACCCTTCGGCCGACAAATATCGAAAAATTGGCTAAAAACATTAATTCCTTCACCCTCAACTGGGCACTTTTCTACACTCTTTTCGATTGGCTAGCCTTAATTTAAACCTTTGCCACTTCTGGTTTGGTAATGGGCGCAACGGCAAAGATGTCACGTTTTATTTTTTCACATTCTTTTCCTCCTTTGCAGTATGGGTTTGAACCTGCCTGCCAACTACAACATTTTTTTTTGTTTTGTTTTTTTTTGCTCAACACACACCTCCGAACACCTGGGTAGTTTCTTATAAAGAGGATAGGGTATTGCTTTTGGGTAGAATTGAATTAACTTGAAATGGAGCATTTTAACTTCACCATGAATGCAAGAAATGGGCTCAACTCTTGCACTTATTAATTTAATAGTGACTGAGAAGCATGTCTGATTTACATAAGACAACTGATCTAGGAGAAGGAAAACTAAGTTGCTCTTCCAATTATCAGATCATAGCACTTGTTATAATTACAAATTCATTTCAGATTTTTTTTTTCTTTCTTGTTCATTGCTAAAAACAATTTGCATTTTTTATTAACATTTTCTGTGGTTTGTGTGGACCTTATCGTAACTCGGGATTAATGCAAAAAAAGAAAAAAAGAAAAAGGAAAATTTTCTATTATTTATAAAAGCAAGCAGAAGCGTTCTTAAAAAGAATTGCTCATATCTTTTTTTTTTTTTCTTTTTTTTTCTTTTTTTTTTTCATTATGTAACAAGATGGCCTCTTAGGACATTGGACTTCAAAATATTTGATAAAACGTAATAAAAGAAAAAGGTTTTGATGTATCTTTCATATGTTATGCACATTGTATGAGATTGATGTGGTGTGCACCATGAGTGTAAATGACAGGCGAGGTTACAAAGGAGTTAAAAGGATAGAAGGGGGCAAAACAATCATCCTGGATCAGATGCACATGAAATTTATATATATATATATATATTTATATATATATATATATATATATATATATATATATATATATATATATATGAGTGGACAGTGGATCTCGCGTTTATTTTCAGCAGCTTCATAACTCTTATTTTGTCATATATATATATTTCTGTAGAAATATATTTTCTTATAATATATATCAATCCTTATTTAAGAAGCTCAATGTAATTACAGAGCAATATAGAGATTAAATGACAAAAAGTTATATTCCAAAATTCATGACGTTGACCATCTTATAATTTATTCCTTTAATTCAGTTGACTCCTACAATTCTTGACAGTATCTGTTTCGTAGCGCAAAATCAATCACTTAATTATTATATCAATCAGTGAATCTATTATGCCCTTAATTCATCAAAAGAAATAGCAACAATCCATCAAAAGGAATTGAAGTGTGATTTGACATGATTAAAATCCGAAAATTGAAAGAGAGACTGCAAATACCTTTTTATTTTTCCATTACGCCATATTGAATTTTTTTTTCAAATTGTGAGACGCTAGAAAGCAACCTCTGTCATGGACGTGCGTCAGAAGCAGAGATGTGTCATTGAATTCCTGGCAAAATTGCATTGAAAATGGTGGTGACTATGTAGAAAAATAAGTTCTTGAACACGAAAGGTTGCTCGTTTTCATGATGCAACTCTCATCTTTGCGGCTCTTCAATTTCTTGAGTTAAAAAAAAAAAGGAGGCTTTACTTTTGGAACGACCTTCATACTTGCCGTTCTTTGCCTTAAGCATCAGGTAATGAAAAATAGAAATCCTTGAATTATGCTTGTAAACATGACATTAAATGATGCTTCCATGTCCATATTACCTTACGGATATCTAAAAGCTTCTCTTATCAGATTTAGTTTTTGGGTAGTTTGGCAATTTTAAAAAATCAACTTTGAAGCAAATATAGAAGTTAATAGTTTATTCTCAGCTGAGCTGGCAGTGAGCCTTGCGGCGGGAAGCAGAATAAGTATCGATTAGGACTGAAAAGTTTTAAAAATAGAAGGCATGATATGGAAAGAAAAGATAAAGATGAAAATTGTTTGGAAAGGGTCCGTCATATGTTTTGTCTTTTTTATTTTGAAAAAACATTTTTCTCTACATGTTGTATTAATACACATGATATGCTTCATGGACTCCTACTCTCCTGCAACGTTAAGCCTGGTCAGTATCAGATGGGTAACAATTTTGGAATACCAGCTGCTGTATGTAGGGGGATGCAGACACCTCCCTGCAAGAGCTGCAAAAACCTAACACCATCATCTCCCCTAATGGGTATTATACATGCGATTGAGAATTGCTTGCAAATTTCATACTCCCATGAAATTTCCTCCTTTGGAGGAAGCCAGTCCAACTCATCTAGTGCTACTTCAGGTGAGTACTCTCCTGCAATGCTACCCCAATCAGTCACATTATTGGTGGTAGATTATTGATACTGAAAATCGTTTACCCTCTAACAAAGATCTGAGATGTCTTGCTGTTCAGTCTAGTGCCTATGCTGTGTATTTAATCTCAAAGTTCGATTCTATCCTGGCTTCACATTTCTTTTTTGTTGTTGTTTTTTACTTGTATTAACCCCCACACCCCCCACACACACAACAAGGCACACTGTCATTGAGACATAAGTGGCTATTGTGAATTAGGGGCATTCTAAGTGGGGATTTATGCAGCAAGATGTTTGTTCACATTACATTTAAATTTATGCATGTTTGTAAAGTCAGGAGAAGCAAGGAGCAGGGAGGAAATTCCAAAGGCTAACAGTTTAAAGAAAGAAGCTGATCAAGTAGAACACTTTCTATCATCTGGAGACGTCAACAGTGAAATATTGATATCTAGTTGATTGTTGGGTAGAGGCTACTTATGTCGAATGGGGCCACAAGAGTAGCAAGTTAATCAGAGGACATTCTTGTAAAACAAGTACAGGGATGCAACATTGTAGTGATGGGACAGTAGCTGGAGTTTGGTAGACGGTGAGAGACCTTTAAGAATAGAAACTCTTTTTTGGGTGGGTGGGTGAGGGGGAGATCCTCTCTGTGGAAGAGACTAATGGTTGGTGCACCCGCACAGATATGACACCAATACTCCATGCATGCACAAATGATGGCTTTGTAGAGATATTGTGAAAAGTTTTCTAGCATGATAGAGGAAGACCACTTTGCATGCAGTAACCTTGGCAACATCTTTTATTTGTAGGTGTCATTTATTTGTTTATTGCACCTACTTTTAAGCAGAAAGCACTACCTAAGTAATTTTCCCTTAATATATATATATATATATATATATATAACTACTTAATTTACTCACATAAAATTAATATACTAAAGTATAGATTTATGCGTAAACTTTAAGTATTTACTTCAAAGGTGCTCAATACGTAGGTAGAGCTAGTTAGTAAGTTATAAAATGTATATGGCGATTAAGCTACACTGAATATTCCGCGTTTCATCCACTCCAGGACGCTTCAGGCTTATGCGCGAATTCTGTGGTTGTTTGTCGTTTTTATATGCGCATCTTTTATTGAGATTTTAGTTAGCCAATGTACACATATATATATTTATATATAAACTAACATTAAAAAAAAAACCCACTAACCTAGATTTAAAATAGATCAAGAAACTAAATATCCAGGCTAAATAGAGCACACACAAAGGAACAGGTCAACCAGAAGTCAAATAGGCCTTTGTTCGATAAATGCATGCTCATTGGCTGGTAGGAAGGGCGCAGTGGATACTAGAAAGCTGATTGGCTAACTAAAATCTCAATAAAAGATGAGCATATAAAAACGACAAACAACCACAGAATTCGTGCATAAGCCTGAAGAGTCCTAGAGTGGATGAAATGATCAGTGTAGCTTAATCGCCATATACATTTTATAACTTACTATATATATATATATATATATATATATATATATATATTGATTATTCATATTATTTGGATTCTTCAGACTACTGTTCTCATTTTGAGTGTTTCAGTCGATGTACTCTCCAATCTTAAGATTCACCTGGAGAAAGTTGGAGGTTACATTGACTGAAACGTCGTGAAAATAAACTCTGGAATCTTTCTACTGAAGTTGGGGGAAATTTTACAGAAAGATTCCTCGAGTTCAATAAGATACCCCCGGAGAAGGTCGGTAGTTACCTCGATCGAAACCTTGTAAAAATAAAACTCAAGATGAGAACAGTCACCCGAAGAATGAAAATAATCCAAATAAGCATTTTACATTTATACTGAAGTCTTTCACTATTTTGTTTACACACAAAAGTTATCTTGATATGCTTGGATATAAAACTGGTATCCACCATTTTAACCAGTTCATATAAGTAGCTTTTCCCAGTGTATTTGTTCATTTTGATATCACAGAAAGGTTTTGACTATAACAATGGCCCCTGAGAGAAATCTGGAGTAGACTATGATCGAAATGTTGTGAACCATTGTAGAATCAAATTGATTTAGCGACACAAGGATTCCAATTTCTATCTAGTTCCTTGGAAAATTCTTGCTTGAATGAACCAATATTTGTATAATAGATTATCCAATCATAAACCCGCAACCAATCAAAACCTAAAGAATAAATCTACACATTTAAGAATAATGGAGCATCCCAGCATACTTATAGACCAACTTTTCTACCTTCTATTTCACTTATTCTAGTTTGAACTTAACTTTTCAAACAACTGATGATGACTAAATTCAATAAACATGCCAAAGATGCAGACAAACACATACATAACAAATATCTTAGAAATATCATCAAATGCAATCCTTTTTGGTCCCCCGAAAAAGGAGGGATTGGACCTAGTAATTTACTCCCGTTCGTTTGTTCACACTTTTCTTCAATAATTACACCTTGATTTTTTTTTATATTGTGCACAAACATCAGTCATTGTGAAAGTAAATTTTTGCTTCATGGAGAGGGACTCCGCATGCTCAGCTTGTTCATCAGGAAATGATTTGTATTATCTGGATTATTCAGACTTCTATTCTCATCTCATGTTTCAGACGATGTAACCTCCATTAACCTTTTTCAGGTGTATCTTGTTGAACTCAGAAAGAACCCGTAGTGTAACGGATAAAGTACTAAGTAAAATGAAGTTCTTAGTGATGCTCTTCTGGAGGTTGATGGTTCAATCCAGTGTGGGTGATACAAAAAATGCGATTTGTAACAAAGCTGAGTTAGCAGCAGCAGTCTTATGCAAATGACCAAGCCAGTGTAGTGTGATGTCACAGCAGAGGTAAAAAAAAAAAAAGGAACATATGAAAAAGAGAAATGAACTGTTTAAATATTTAGAAAAAAACTGTTGTTGGAAATACCAGATATAAAGGCTTTTGTTTAAAAAAATAAATGAACCGAGTTTTTCCTTTCTTCTGTTCCCTTGCGATGGAATCTACAATGTGTTGGGTCCACTAAAATGTAACGACGCCATTAGACAAAAGTGTACAGCATTACAACTTAAGACTTCTACCTGGTTATGGTCGATGGTATGAGAGCATGCTACTCCCGAGAATTAAATAAAGGATTCTATTTGAAATTCTGTGCAGATGCCCAAGTTGGCAGAAAGATTCTTCAAGTTCAACAAGATCCACCTGAAAAAGGTCGTAGGTTGCATAAACCAAAAAACGTTGTGCGAATAATACTCAAGATGAGAACAGTAGTCCAAATAATCCAAATTATTAATCCTCATCTAAAAACATTCAGGAACATTAATTGAATGAGTTTATAATGCTTAGCAATTTGTAACTGAAACCTACTTCACAAATAATTATTTAGTGAATCTAATTTATTGGTCCTCTAACATGGGATTGAACCTAGTAATTCACTCCCATTCATCCGTTCACACTTTTCTCAATAACCATGCCATTTTTTTTTTTTTTGAAATTTTACACAAACATTAGTCATGGTGAAAGTAAATTTTTGTGAGAATGGATTTTCTGGGATAACTCTGGTTGCACCCCCTTGTCGGCGTTATAGGGGTGAAATTGCCCCCAAATCGTTTATCCATTCATTTGTTCGCAATAACCATGCCTTGAATTTTTTGCAAATTTGCACAAATATTAGTCATGGTAAAAGTAAATTTTTTCACTTCTGAAGGGAGACACCACACGCTCGACTTGTTTAAGCTTGTTTTGTGCCATACCAACCAATTTTCTATGGTTATTTAATACTGACATTTTACTTTGTATATAAATATAAGTTATTTTCTTTCCAAGCACACATTTCAACATTAATTTCACATAATTATCTGTAGCTGGAATGTAGATTCACTTAATACATTTCTTACGAGGATTAGTATGTATGCGACGAACTGATGGGACTTGACCTCTCCAAGTTTTGTCCCTTCTATTTGTATGAACTCAATAAAATAATATTAAAGCATGACATGAAATAATAGAGAACAGTTGAGGTAGCAAGATCAGCTGGCAGGCAGACATGGGACGAAGTAATAAGTATGGATTTTTAGAGGAAGCCAACATAAAACATAAGAACATAAACCAGATGTTGAACAGATGATGATGATGAAGATGTGTTGTTTCATCTTGGCTGATCTAGTTTATGTTAAGTCAATCCTTTAGAATAGGTTCACAAAGGCAAAACAAATTTCTTTTGTATGTTCGTTTTGCTGGTATTGTATACAAGTGCATTCTGGGAATTGTAGTTAATGGTCTATAATGTAGAGGTATACACTTAAAAATACCAATCTGAAAGCTTTCTTTTAGACAACAAAATCGCTTGGCTACTGGAAATGTTATCAGGACTTTTAGTTAAAACTTTCCGTCTCCATTTGCATTGTGCGCTGCATTTATTATGGCATAAGTACTGACATTCTAAACTCAATTAAAATGAGTCTACGATGGTGATGGTAAGCGATTCTAGTTGGAGATTTTAAAATCAGGAATTTGTGCAAGTTACAAGTAGTAGTTTCTATGGAAATGGTGACTATCTTAGTCAGCTATCAAACAACAGAAAGTCCAACATGCACAGTTAAGACCTTATGGTAGACAATTTTAATGTTTAATGTCTTTTTTATTCTCTAAATATCTATATTAGCTTACAAGAACTCGTCTTTCTTCCACAACTGCAAAAATTTTTTTTTTTTACTCCATTTGCCTAGCATCAAACGGAATTTTGATGAATATTTTTTTTTCTTTAAGAACTTCTCATCTGTGGAGTATACTGCTACAAAATTCCCCCCTCTTTCTCTCTCTCCCTCTCTCCTTAAAACTAAATGAAACTTCCATGAGCAAAGTTTTTTTCTAAGAAATTTGTGAAACGCAATATCTCAGGGCTGCTTCCCAGCTGACTACAATATAGTCTCTTTCAAGTCCAATGTAAATAAATTGTTGCCGAGCCGCTTTCTTAAATAATTAAATTCTTCCCAATCACCACCATCATTACCAATCATCATGGTGTTGTTTCCCCGTTCACCTGACACTCTTTAACACGGACCCTTAAATGAACTTTGGACCTCAATAAATAGGGACATCTTACTAAAAAAAAAAATAGATTGCTTCCTTGATAACTAGGGTTAGGACAACAGCATATTGTTTTCATTGTTTTGACTCTCGAGTGCGTATCCGTTGATATCTTATATGCCTTTATATAGAGTGATGTGGTTCTCGGTTGATTAATTGTGTCTGTGTTGGATATATACTCAAGAGTCAAAACAATGATAATATTTTGTTATCATAGCTCTAGCGATAACTACACTATAGTCATTTTCAAATTCAATGTAAACAAATACTTATCATAAACAGTTTAATAAGTCATCAATTCATTATTTTCAATCCTCACATAATATTCATCATCATTTAACTGACAATCCATCCATCTGATTAATCCTCATCTTCAAGTGACTTTCAACCTTGATAAATGGTGATTCATTAGTAAAAAAAAGTATTGACCTTTACACGTTATTTTGGGGTATTGTGCTATCTTGCATCTGGTGGTGAGCCCCTAATTTGAGAGCTTTGATGAGTATGGGGTAACCACTTTATTATCGTTCTGACCCAAGGTCATCATTAGAGCTATGACAAGAGAATATTCTTTGCATTATTTTGACTCTCAAATATATATCAAATACATATATTATGTTTTTAGATAGTGATGTGGTTCTCCATTGATTAACTGTGTCTAACTATGTCGGATATATACTTGAGAGTCAAAAACAATGAAAAGAATATGCTGTTGTCATAGCCCTAGTCATCATATCTATCATGATCCCATCGATGGACTAAGTAGAATCCATTATGAATCTATATATATATATATATATATATATATATATATATATATATATATATATATATATCCTCATTCATGTTATGAATAACTAAGTTAAAAGTAAACACAAATGCTGTGGGGTGTCCACCCTACGGATAATAATGAAATCATCCACTTATTATAAAGACCGAAAGAATATGTCTCTCAGCGTTAGCACACAAGTTATACATGAGTCTTGCAATGTTCAATATATTTGTTTTCACGAGTTGTCTTTCTTATGGGATCCAAATAAATATAATTAAATATTTTAAGATATGAAGAACTTGTAGCTTAATAACTTTCACCAAAAATGACTGAATTTAGAATTAAATGACCCAATATGCCATAAAAATAGCAAAATAAACCCCCCCAAAACAGCAACAAAAAATAAACACGCATGAATAAAGTCATAAACATTTAATTTTTCCTCATATGTAAGGTATTTAGTTCTCTTCCACTGCAAGAACTGTGACCCCAGGGTTGGAAAATGAGATTGATAAGTCAGCACCACCAAAGAGGGGTACCCTGACCTGCAAAATATTATTCATTCATTGACCCTAAACTGGAAGTGTCGAGGGAATGATTTGTTTTTCATTTATATTATGTACTAGTGAAAGTTTTAGACATACATACAAGGCTTCCTTCAGTCTTGACAGACTATGGATACCCACTGTAAGGGTGCCTGTGCGTGAAATTTTTGTGGCAAGAGTTGCGCAATCTCCAACCACACCTCTCCTGAGTCGACATTGTTGAATACCAGAGGCAAGAGGAGGTTCAGGACGACTGGAAACTGCTGAGATAAGCGGAAAGCACATACAGCGCCTAGAATTCCCAAATGGTTATCCATCTGGTACTAGCCAGATTCAATGTTGCTTGACTTCAGTGATCTGAGGCCCTGTCGGTGGGGCATTAGAATACGCCGACTGCCCCCCTGCTGAGGTTAAAAGTCCCTCAATGGGGGTCCTGGATATGACCTTAAACTATATCCAGTGGTGAGGCCCCAGCTTGTGGGCTTTAGAGAGTGTGGAGCCACCCTTCAATTACCATTGCTCCCAGGTCCACTCTGACCCGGAGTGGTAGTACCTGTTAGGGTCCCAACTATGGGTTAAATAGAAACCGACGTGAAAACAACAAATATATTCTATTAAAAAAATTTTCTTCAAAATCTTTGGATTCGGCATTAAATAACCCGAAAAGGGTTGATATGCCGTAAAAAAAAACTCAACCAACCAAACCATCAGTGATTTGATGAGAACCAGTGTGTCAATGTGATTATGCCGTATACATACATACATACATACATACATACATTTAAACAGACAGGTGAGATTTATATTATGTACTATAGTAACTCTGAGTTTTAATCTTTTTTTAAATTTTTTACTTGAAAAATCTATTAAAAGGAGTTTCCTGTATGTATGTGTATGTCCAAAGAGGGAAATGGGCTTTGTGAAGGAGAAAGAAGGTTGTGGACAGAGTGGAGGTAATGACAGACGGATAGAGTAGGGTAAAGATAGAAGTTTCAATAGACATATGCTGCACTTTTGCCCCTGGCAATGCTGGATAGCCCTGCTAGTTATTAATAAAGGTGGTATTATTAACTTTATTGATAAAGCCACTTTTCTTCATCAGGTCATGTCAACAGTAATTACTTTGTGTTATAAAGAACTCAAATGTGAGATAAAGTCCTTGATGTCGTTGATGTAACTTGATGACATCATCGTTGATGTAGTTGATAACTTGATGACATCATCGTTGATGTAATTGATAACTTGATGACATCATCGTTGATGTAATTGATAACTTGATGACATCATCGTTGATGTAACTTGATAACTTGATGACATCATCGTTGATGTAACTTGATAACTTGATGACATCATCGTTGATGTAATTGATAACTTGATGACATCATCGTTGATGTAACTTGATAACTTGATGACATCATCGTTGATGTAATTGATAACTTGATGACATCATCGTTGATGTAATTGATAACTTGATGACATCATCGTTGATGTAACTTGATAACTTGATGACATCATCGTTGATGTAACTTGATAACTTGATGACATCATCATTGATGTAATTGATAACTTGATGACATCATCGTTGATGTAACTTGATAACTTGATGACATCATCGTTGATGTAATTGATAACTTGATGACATCATCGTTGATGTACATATTTGGAAAGTCTTGTAAGAGTTTTATTTTCTAACAACTCATTTTAAATGTTTTAGGAAATAAGAGTTTTTGGATCGTTTATATCATTTAGACTACAATTCTCATTTTGAATGTTATTCTTTGGCTGATGTAATCTTCGACCTTCTTTGGGTGTATCTCGTTGTACTTGAGAATCTTTTTGTCAAACTTTGGAATCGGTACGGGACTTTAAGCAGAATCCTTTATCTCATCCTCAGGAGTAGCATGCTCTCGTTCTGTCAGTTATAGCTAGAAGTTTTAAGTAGTTTGCAATTGTATTCTTATAACCCGCACTGAGGATTGAACTTTCAACCTTCAGAACTAAATTTTACTTAGTACTTTATCTGTTATACTAAATATCCTTAAAACATAATAGAAAAGTTTTTTTTTTTTTTTTGTGTCTGGTTCATAAATCATGTAGATGAGTCACGTTTATAGTGAGACATTGTATATCTTTTTTTGTGTTCTCATTTGGACTTACATGACACTACACTCTATGGCAGACACGACAGGAAGACGAATGAACACATTTCTAAAGAAATGGCAGAAACACTAGAGGAAGACCTCCAATCTGTAGTGGAATGGGGACAAAAGTGGTTGGTCGCGTTCAATGCTGCCAAGACTAAACTAGTTTCATTCAATAATTACAAGAAACCCTCTCTACCACCAATAGCAATGGCCAACGACCCTTTATCTGAGAGTCCATCTTTCAAACTCCTTGGCCTAACGTTCACAGGAAACATGAGTTGGAACAATTACATTGAAGGCATTGCCAGGGCCGCTGCAAGAAAGGTAGGCTCTCTCTACCGTGCTAGAAAACTACTAACACCCGAAAGTATCCTGTACCTCTATAAGGCCACCATTCGCCCATGTATGGAGTATTGCTGCCACATCTGGGCTGGTGCATCTGCTACTAGTCTCTCGCTCCTTGACAAGGTTCAAAAGAGAGTCGCAAATCTGATAGGCCCTGAACTGGCATCTAAGCTTCAGCCTCTGTCCCATCGACGAAATGTTGCATCCCTCTGCCTGTTCTAAAAGTATTTTAGTGGTGAATGCTCTGATGAACTGCAATCACTTGTGCCCCCACGACGCGAGCACCCTCGACAAACCCGACAGGCTACTAGATCCCACCCCCACACTGTAGAGGTCCCTAGATGTAAAAGATCTTTTTACTCCAATAGTTTCTTCCCCAGAACCGCAAGACTCTGGAATTCCATTCCAGGTCCCTGCTTCCCCAACAGTACTGACGTGCAGAAGTTCAAGTGTAACGTGAACCGACACCTTGCTGCCCAAATCCCTACATAGTACCCCAGTAGTTGTTGCCCCTGATAGTAGCCCCCTACACCAAAGTGGCAATTTGCCTTGTTTGGGGTGAAAATGTAATAAAAAAAAAAAAAAAATATAGGTCTTTTGAACTTCCTATTAAGAATGTGAACATGATCTAATGTGCAAAACAAATCCATGTGAAGATGGAAGTTAAATCAGATCTTTTGGATTGATGATCTTCATTTATCCCTGCGGATCTGTGATTCTCCACTTTCTAGCTATTACGATTTGAGACCCTTGTGAATTCTTGTCTTTCCTCAGAACCTCTAGACTTTGGAATTCCCTTCTGGATCCTTGCTTCCCCAACTGTACACTCACATGCACAAGTTCAAGTGTAACGTGAACTGACATCTTGCTGCCCAACTCCCCACATAGTACCCCTGTAGCTTATGTCTCTGATAATAACCTCCTACATCAAAGTGGCAATGTGCCTTGTTTGGGGTGAAAATGTAATTTAAAAAAGAAAAAAAAAGTTCTGCTGTCTTGCATATCAGAGGTGATGGTTATAGCTTCACTGGAGATGGGAAATATTGTTGGAATTTGTATTGTAGTTGCAGTAGCACCGTCCACATTATCTGGTGTGAAATCTCCTTCAAACTTCTTGAGAAACTCTTCTGCTGTTTTTAAACTTCTTGAGAAACTTGTCTGCTTTTTTTTTGATTTAGTAAAGTTGGTATCACTTAGAAATTCAAAACATGGCATCCCAATTATAGTGTTAAAAAAACTTCAACCAGAACTTGCTCCCATACTTACGAAACTATTTAAGCGCTGCCTTAAGGAGAGGTGCTTTCCGACCCCCTGGAAGACCTCATCAGTTTGCCCTGTATTTAAGAATTCAGGTGATAAGTCATCTCCCTCTCAGTACAGACCAATAAGTCTTCTCTGTGTTATGAGTAAGTTGCTGGAATCCATATTAAATAGAGAAATAGTCAACCACCTCAGCAGGAATAACCTTCTTAGTGACACACAATATGGTTTCCGCTCTGCAAGATCTACCGCAGATGTGTTGGCGGTTATATCCCACAGGATTAGTGAATCTCTTGACAAAGGCTTCCTTTCTAGGGCAATTGCTCTTGACATATCAAAGGCCTTCGACAAAGTATGGCATAAGGGTCTACTTCACAAGATTTCCAGCTATGGTATAACTGGAAATGTTTTCTCAATCATTAAATCATTTCTCTCCGATAGACTCATAAGAGTAGTGGTAGATGGTCAAAAATCGGAGGCCTGCAATATAAATGCTGGAGTCCCTCAGGGGTTAATCCTGGGCCCAACTCTCTTCCTGATCTACATCAATGACCTCCCTAAACACATACTTAAATCATTCGTTGACATCTATGCTGATGACACGACCATCTATGGCAACACATCAAAGGCTGTAAATGACGAAGTTCTCTCTGATTCTCTCTCCTCTGATCTCGAGCGCGTGGTTCAGTGGGGGAAGATGTGGCTAGTTACCTTTAATGCATCCAAAACCAAACTCCTATCCTTACATCATCAACGCTCTGATCCCCAGCTGGCATCAATTGTGATGGATGGCTCTCGTCTGGGTGAGGCCCCGTGTTTTGACAAGCTTCTGGGTTTGACCTTTACTCCTGATCTGAAATGGAACACGTACATCAAGTCTGTTGCCAAGGTCGCTGGAAAGATGGTGGGATCCTTCTACCGCTCCAGAAGATATCTCACTACTGATGCAATTCTCTATCTATATAAAAGCCAAGTACGGCCAAGGATGGAATACTGTTGCCATATCTGGGCAGGAGCTGCCAAAAACAGCCTATCATGCCTTGACAGAGTACAAAATAGACTTTGTGGTTTAGTGGGGGATGCCCTTTTCTCTACCCTGCAACCCCTCTCCCACAGAAGAGACGTTGCAAGCCTATCCTTGTTTTATCGTTATTTTCATGGCAGGTGCTCGTCTGAACTCCAATCCCTGGTCCCCCCTCGCCAATCTTTCACGAAAAACACCCGTCTAGCTGAATCCACTGTGAAAAATTTCCCCCACTCTATATCTGTGCCTAAATCAAAACGCGGATTTCATGAACAAAGCTTCTTTCTTAGAACTGCACGCCTGTGGAACTCTGTTCCGTCTGCCTGCTTCCCTCCGGACTACAACTTGGATGTCTTCAAGTCTAATGTAAACAAATTCCTAATGAACCGCCCCCTTAAGTAAACACTTCATCAAATCTCCTCACTAACGTAATGTACTTGCAATAACCCTTATCCCTGAGTGGCTTCCGGGCCTTGATAAGTGGTGACCTCTGTGTAAAAAAAAAAAAAAAAAAAAAAAAAAACATCGGGTTTGTTTTGGTAACTTTATGCATTTCTTTAAACTTCTACTTTTTTTTTTAAATTCGTGAATTTCTGTCATTAGCTATTCATTGCTATCATATCATTAATCCTTTGATATTTTAGTGGTTTCTGAATTCTTCACATTTCTCTAAATTATTTTTCATGTCACCTTTTCCCATTTTTAGAGGTGCTACTAGATCAGGCTGCCTGAAGATACTGGTTCCTTAACATCAAATGCACCAATCATTGATATTTTTTTCCTTTTTTTAAAGCTCAATCATGTTCTGCAAAGTCAAAAGCAAAAAAATGTCCCTCGACAAAACAATCAAACCAAACACCATGAATAAATATTTGAAGATATAAAGAACTTGAAGCATAAAAAGTTGTTCCAAAATTACTGTATGCAGCATTAAATTATGCCATTTTAAATTTCAGAATTTTCTAAAATTCAAAATGGCCTAATGAAAGAAAACTATAAGGTATTTGCCACTTCTCTTCCAATTTTCGGATTTTTTAATCATGTTCAAACGCATTTTATTTCCTTTAGTGGATTGATTGTTACTATTTCTTCTGATGAGTTATGGGCAAAATAGATTCACTGATTGATATAATAATTAAGTGATTGATTTTGTGCTACGAAACAGATACTGCCAAGAATTGTAAGTGTCAGGTGAATTAAAGGAATAAATTGTAAGATGGTCAACATCATGAAATTTGGAATATAGACTTTTGTTATTTATTCATCATATATCATTCCAGCCTTGATAAGTGGTGATTCCCCTTTAAAAAAAAAAAAAAAAAAAAAAAAAAAAGCAAAAATGGTCTTTAGCTCTTGTGGATAATCTAAAAATGTCATGATAAAAATATGTCAAGAAGGGCATCCAGTTGATAAAAATCTTGCCTCAATTAAGGAAATAATTCCAAAGAAACCTGACCAGAGATAAGTTTTAAAGTAAATTTCTAAAAGCCGTCCAACACATGCCAGCATGTAAAGCAGACGTTAAGCCACATATGATGATGATTGGGATAGTTTTTATTCCTTTTTCTTTTTCTTTTATGAAACTAAAAAGATCTATTAAAAAAATAAATTTCGTTTTTTGTTTTGTTTTGTTTTTTTACCTTCTTATATATTTCAATTATTTTATGGACTTAACCGATAATTGCCTTAGTGACCCTAGGTGGAATCGAAAGAAAATTCCGATGGTGTCTTCAGATTCTTTTAAAAATTTAACCCATATAGAAACTTATTTGAATCCGTTAAATATTAGAAGTATTTAGCGTTAGATGTCAAATTTGTAGCATTGAAATATCTATAAAAATCTTGAAGCTTTCCCTACAAGCATTTTAAAAAAAGAAAGAAAATTTCAATAGTATACTACTTATATGCAATTTACTTCTTTTTCTTTTTTTTTTTTGTATTTTTTTGTTTCAATTATGCTGCTTTTCTCTCTGCAATATGTTTTGTTTTAATTAAGAAAATATTAGTCGTGGCTTAATAATAATAAACGCTATAATACAAGACTTTCAAAATCTTGTTTTTAAATTAAAAAGAAACTAGTAAAAGCATAAGAAAAAATAAATAAAACGACAGATTGAAACAAATTTTTAAAAAAGGCTCCCGAACAACACCGGGCTGAACCGGTAGGTATATCAGAACTTTGGGAGAATTTTCGACACCCCTAATACGAAACTGCGAATAAAATATAAAAAAAACTCGTAATTTCTCTTTTAAAAGTGGGTTGTTTATTTTCTTTATGAAATATACTTTAAAAATAAACTATTAAAGTTGTTTAAAAAATAATAGAAATATTATTTTTTAAAAAGCAGTGTTTACAAAGTGCCGGCGCGCCTTCATGCAGCCATTTTTTTTAATGTAATGAAATCAATTGAATTTTACGAGTTAATTTTTTTCAATTTTTACACTTTAAAAATCTATCAAAATTTTTCCATTCGTTAAATTTTTATGATATTTTCAGGGTCAGTGTGAAATTTTATGCTCTTTCCAATAAATCGAATATAATATTTTAGACAAACGTTTTTTTTTTTAATTCACAACACCCCCTCATTTTGAAATGTCTATTAAAACTTTAATAATTAATTTATGTACTAAAGTTTTATATATCACAAATTGAAGATAAAAGATCAATAAATAATATATTCAAATTTAAAACAAAAAAAAAAATGTGTTTTTTTAGAAATTTACCTGTAAAGTCCAAAGTTTAAAATCTTTATTTTTTTAACCATGTTTTTTGTTTTGTTTTTTTAATGAAACCTTATAATCTTCGTATTGTACAGAAAGTTTCGTTTTATTACGAAAATTATTTCTATTTCATTCAATGCTTTTTTTTGTTTTTGTTTTTTCTTTGTTTTATTTTAGATATTAAAAAAAAAATTCACTCCATAAAGTGGAAATTAAATATATTAAATCAAAAACTTGTGTATTTTTTGAGAAAAGAAAAAAAAAATTTCTTGAAGTGTTTTTTTGGTTTTTTTAAGGCAAAAAATTATAAATAAAATGTGACTAGTTTTCAGGTATGGAGGCACAAATTTCTTTACGCGTAAAGGTAGACGGCTAATGCGAACGCGTGCTTTTTACTTTCTTCTGTCCACCTGTAATTCAAAACAATAAAAAAAAAAAAAATACTATTTCCGCTTTTAAATAAAAACGTAAAATGTTTGCATCATGGCGGGTTTTTCAAATAGGCGTTTAAAAAATTCTTTTATTTAAAAAATAAATGGATTTTAAAATATAAATATGGATAAATTCTTAACAATGAAGAATGCTACTACACATTTATTAGTAAGTTTTATAGGTAAGTGTTCTTTTGGAATTTATATCGATTTTTATAATCGACCTAAGTTAAATTTCGTTTATTTTCTTCAAATCTTTTAAAGAAAGCCGATTTAAAAAAAAAACAAAAAACAAATATTGCATAATTTGCTATTAAACCTGTTATTTTTTTTAATTTGGTCTTTGCTCCTTTAATTGAAAAAAAAAATTAGGGTTTTAATTACATTTTTCGAGTAGTTATAAGCTTGGAAAGACAGGGGATTGAATTATTCAATATTTTTTCGCGCATTCGTAAGGTTAGTTTCTGACACACCTACTGAACCGGATATTATAAAAAAAAAATATATTTCATGTATAGAATTATACTTTTTCTTTATTCTATGAAAACATATCGTTAAAGCATTTTTACAAACGTACACATACCTAGGTAAGGTCACATTCTTTTCTTCAGTACAAAAATTGTTTTTAATTCTTAAAGACGTTTTTTTTTTTCTTCTTTTTTAGCCAGACTTTCTCTCATAAGAAAAATAAGTGAATACTCTTAAGCCCAAGCCAGGAGAGCTTAATGGTTAAGTCATGTGCCATTTTAATCCTGTCGGCAGCACCAAGAGAATACTTATTCTATCAATCTTACTTTTAATAGAAAACAAGCGTAAAGCGATAATTTTACAAAGATAATTTTTGCAGGTGTTCAATTCATTCGAAATTAAAAGCAAAGAATGAAAATGTAAAAAACTAAAAATAAAATAACACGTATAAAAAAAAAAGAAAAAAAAATACCAACGTGTTGTGCCGATTAGACGCGAAAGAGTTGTTTCCTCAAGCTGGTGATGAAAGCAGTCATCATCATCGTTGTTGTCCCTCATCGGCGAGGACGTTATCAAAAACATAGAAGTTGATTTCTTACCTTTTACGTATAAAAGACGTTTCTCATTTATGCAGGAATGACAGAGTCCACTAATTTCCACATTTCACAGCGTTTTTTCTTTCTTTTTTTTTATACTGGCTTCATTCTGATTTCTCTTAGAAAATTAAAGTTTTAACAGAAAACTCAAAACCCATACAATAAAAAAAGGATAACAAATGTGTGTGTGTGTATGTGTGTGTGTAATTCATTTATTTTTAAAACAGTAATAATAATAATAATAATAATAATAATAATAATAAAATATATATCTACGTCTAAAATAATAATAATAATAATAATAATAATAATAAAATATATATCTACGTCTAAAATAATAATAATAATAATAATAATAATAATAATAAAATATATATCTACGTCTAAAATAATAATAATAATAATAATAATAAAATATATATCTACGTCTAAAATAATAATAATAATAATAAAATATATATCTACGTCTAAAATAATAATAATAATAATAATAAAATATTTATCTACGTCTAAAATAATAATAATAATAAAATATTTATCTACGTCTAAAATAATAATAATAATAATAATAAAATATTTATCTATGTCTAAAATAATAATGAGAGATGAGATAGGCCCTTAACGTCGAGGACGACGATTGGCAAGGCGCTTCAGTCTTCTACAGTTCAGGAAGTCTGTGTATTGCTGGCAGGATCTTTTGGCACCAGATCTTATAGCAGCTTGCCACTTTGCTCGGTTGCCGGCAGAGGTTTCCCAAGTGTTGTGAGGGATGCCGAAGACCTGGAGGTCACGTTTCAGGACATCCTTGTAGCGGAGGCGTGGCCTGCCAGCACAGCGAGGGGCATCAGCTATCTCTCCAAAGAGAAGTGCTTTTGGTAGCCGGCTGTCGTCCATGCGGCAGGTGTGGCCAGCCCAACGTAAGCGACGGATGCGCAGCACTGTGTACATGTCAGTACTCTTGGTCGTGGAGAGGATAGCTGTGTTTGGTACATGATCCTTCCATGTGAATCCAAGAATTGTGCGCAGGCATCGGAAGTGGAAGGCGTTCAGACGGTGTTCGTGTCGGCGGTAGGTGCACCAAGTCTCACTGCCATACAGGAGAGTGCTGAGGATGCAGGCCTCGTAAACCTTGATCTTTAGGTGTAGCGAGAGGGACTTGTTCTTCCAGACTCTCTCACTAAGCCTGCCGAAAGTTGTTGATGCCTTTCCAATGCGGGAGTCCAGTTCACAATCAAGACTGTTGGTGTTATCAACTGTAGAACCCAAGTAAGTGAACTTGGTGACGTTTGACAGTACATGATTGTTTACGGTTATTATGGGTGAAAGCCCAGCAGGCTGGGCAAAGACCACCGTCTTGCCTAGGCTGATTTTGAGACCAAACTCCTCGCAGGCAGAAGCAAAGGAGGAGCACATTGCCTGAAGCTCAACCTCCGAGTTGGCGATGAAGGCAGCATCATCAGCGTACAGGAGTTCACGGATCTGTACGCGGTTAACCATAGTTTTTGAGCGTAGCCTGGCCAGGTTGAATAGGCCTCCAGTACTGCGAGTGTGAAGGAGCACTCCAGTTGGGTTTGGGAAGGCTCGGCGCAGAACAGCTGAGAAATATATTCCGAACAGAGTAGGAGCTAACACGCAGCCTTGCTTGACACCACAAGAGATGGGGAACTCTTTAGAACGAGAGCCCTCAAACTGTACTGTAGCCTTCATCTGATCGTGAAATTCTTGTATGGTTTTCAGGAGTTTGGGAGGGCAGCCCAGTAGACGGAGGACTAGAAATAGCCCTGATCTGCTAACATAATCAAAGGCCTTCGTCAAGTCAACGAAAACTGCATAGAGAGGACGGCCTTGCTCAATGCATTTCTCCTGGATCTGACGAACAGAAAAGATCATGTCAGTGGTAGAGCGGCCAGGTCGAAAGCCACATTGACTCTCAGGAAGAATTCTGTTGGCAATAATCTGGAGACGTGGCAGGACTAAGCGGGCATAGATCTTTCCAGGCTGGGAAAGTAGAGATATGCCACGGTAGTTGTTGCAGTCGCAGCGAAACCCTTTGTTCTTATACAGGGTAACTATGTTGGCGTTACGAAGTTCATCGGGAATAGTACCTTCATTCCAGCAGATTGAGAAGAGATGATGGAGTTCCTCAGTTAGTGAGTCACCACCGCATCTGAAGATTTCTGAAGGTAGCCCATCCACGCCGGGGGCTTTGTTGTTCCTCAGTAGCTTGATGGTCTTGTGTACTTCATCGATGGTGATGTCGTAATCTAGCTCATGGAGGACTGGTAGTTGGGGAACAGCAGCTATTATAGCAGCCTCACTAGCTGCTACAGGTTGAGCATACAGTGAGCTGTAGTGCTCCACCCAACGGTCAAGCTGATCATCAGGATTGGTGAGTAGTTCTCCGGTCAGAGATCGCAAAGGAGATGATTTCTTCACAGGAGGACCTAGAGCCTCTTTCAGAGCTTGGTACATGCCACCGGTGTTGCCGGTGGCAGAGCAGTCTTCAGCACGCTTGGAGATGTCACTCCAATAGTTGTGTTTAGCCTCTCGAGTTAGGCGCTGCACTTTTGAGCGGCTCTGCTTCCAGAGGCTAGTAGCTTGAGGAGAGGGGTCCTGCATCACAGCCAGTCTTGCCGCTCTCTTTTCTGCTAGTGCTTGGTGGAGTGTGTCCGCGTGGTGTCTGAACCAGTCCGGCTGCTTTACTGTACGTCTACCAAAACTGGAGAGTGCGCAAACTCCAACAGTGTCACGAATCCGCAGCCAGGCAGAGGCAGCATCCTGAGGGGGTGCAGACTGGACAAAGGTGGATTGTATTGAAGCTTGAAAATGTTGGCATTTCTCCTTGGACTTAGTAGCAAGAACATTGAGCGTTGAAAGTGGTTTTGAGCAAGACAGGTGGATTTTCTTTGGCTTTAGTTTAAGCTTACAGCGCACAAGTGAGTGGTCTGTGTCACAGTCCGCAGAGTGCATTGTCCTGCAGTGGATGATATCCTGGAGGTGCTTCTTTTGAGTGATCACATGGTCCAGCTGGTGCCAGCGCTTAGAGCGTGGGTGTTGCCATGTCATCTTCGACCACGGTGAGCCCTTAAAGAAGGTTGATGGGATGCACAGCCTGTGTGTAGCACAGAGTTCCAGAAGACGCTGTCCATTTTCATTCATAGAGCCCACTCCGTGAGGACCCAGGACATCAGGCCAGGCATTGGTGTTACTGCCTACTCGAGCGTTGAGATCACCCAGGATGATTATGCGGTGACCGCGGTCGATTTTGGAGAGGGTCTCACTCAGCTGGAGATAGAAAGCATCTTTCTGGTCATCCGGCGAGGTGAGGGTTGGGGCGTAGGCAGACAATAGGGACACTGGACCAGAGGTGGTGTGTAGCTGTAGTGACATTAATCTGGGAGAGATGGCGACGGGAGTTTCGACAAAGCTGAGCAGCTTGTTGCAGATGGCAAAACCCACTCCATGTTTTGGTCTCTCCAAGTCAGGGTAGCCAGTCCAGTAAAATGTGAAGTTAGCTTCACGTATGTAGCCATTTCCAGTGAGCCATGTCTCGCCTAGTGCTGAGACATCCACCCCCAACCGGAGTAATTCCAGGTCGATAACAGCAGACTTCCGAGGATGAAAACTGTCAAGAGAGGAAGTCACCCCAAGGGAGCGGACATTCCAGCAGGCCAGGTGTAGTGGGGAGGCAGTAGCAGGATGTCGACCGGGGCGCGCCTGCCTAGAACGCGGGCCCTGCCGAGCAACGACAGCACCCCCGACTGCAGGGGGCTCCCGAATTGCCAGTCGCTGAGAATTTATTCTTGACATATCCATAGTAGTTGCCTGAAACGTCAAGCGCCGGGGCAGGGAAGTAGTGGATGAGTGCATGCCCAGAACAGAACATCCACCTCTGGACCCAACATTGCGGACCCCAGCGGAGCACAGGAGTGCGACAGCTGGAGCAGTGGTAGGTTGCCCCGCAGTACCCGCTAACTGGGTGTTGATCCCTGACCGTTGATCGTTCTTGATTCATCCGCTCAGTGATCCGCCATGGGAGACCGGTGGTTGAAAAATATATCAGCTGCGCTCATACCATGACTGCCAACTCCTGCTGCCGAGATGACATTTTGCTATTTGACCACATAGCTGGGGTCTGGATTGGTGTAAGCCAGGGCGTGTCCTCACGCCGGAGGGCCATGCACTCAACACCTCTGGGGCTCCAGACTACTCCGAGATCCCACATACACTTAGCCTGGGGCCGCAAGGTACCCAGTTAAACCGTGATGTACCACGAGGAGGTGGCATGCGAGTCTTGACCAGTGAGACGCTCTAACCACCAGTGGGCAGGGCTTACTAAACTGCCTCCCCTTCACTCTTGCGAGTATAGGTGGCGGTTACAGCTGGAAGCAAGAGGAGCAAAGCACCTGAAAGCCAAGCAGCTAAGCACTCTACACATTCACTAAGCTACAACACTACACGCTCAAAGGCCCTGTGTGCAACACACCACATCACAAAAAATAATAATAATAATAAAATATTTATCTACGTCTAAAATAATAATAATAATAATAATAAAATATTTATCTACGTCTAAAATAATAATAATAATAAAATATTTATCTACGTCTAAATAAGATATGGGCGATTTTCCAAGTAAAACGATCTTCGCGGCGAAGTCGCTATTTATTTATCGTTTTAAAAAACTCAACGATATATATATATATATATATATATATATTATGTACTTATTTTGCCGTCTGAAGAGAAGCTTTTTTTAAATATTTTGAAATTATATAATATTTAAAATTGTCCAAATTGTTATGAAACAATTGTAATACATGATGTTCTCATTTGTTATATTTTGTTCTCTTGATTTTTTGTGGATTATATATATATATATATATATATATATATATATATGAGTGATGGGACTATTCCAATATTTTTCCCGATTCTGTACTAAATTCTCGATTCTGATACAATTGTTGTATTGTAGTGGGGGTTTCGTTAAGGGATATAACGGGAGATTCATATTGAAGGATGATGCTGAGTTCATATTTTAAGAGATATGATGGGGACATTCATATTGAAGAGAGACGGCGGGGACATATATATAACAATGATGAGGAGGAGAGACATTTATACAGTTCTGGGATGTTTCTTCTTAACACATATAGCGAGGGTGATAGGGATACATATTCTTGTGAGAATTGCGCAATGTTCATAAGATGTTTAACACATTACCTTCAATTTGTGGAATGATGACACAAAGACAAACAGTTACAAATATCGATGTTGATTCTTTATTTCATTGGACCGGTCGAATGATGATGACGTCAGAAATTCACATTCGGGATTTAATGTTCTCTCCTTCGCTTCCAAAGGACTCTGACTCCAACTCTCTCTCTCTCTCTCTCTCTCTCTCTCTCTCTCTCTCTCTCTCTCTCTCTCTCTCTCTCTCTGACTAGCAGGCTCAACTGTCCGACTGTTCTAATCTGACTAATTCTAGCTCCTGTATTGAGAATTCCCTTTTTTTGCTATGACGTCAGATGTGTCGTTCCAAAACGTGACCAACTCACGTGGCTAAGCACACGTTTGTCCAAAACACACTTCTGCAAACAAAGAATTCTCAACTAACCTCTTTTTTAACCTAACCTATTTTTTTTTAACAATACATTTTTAATTTGTATTGTTCATTCTTTTTAGCTGACATTTTTAATTCAGTTTTCATAAAAGAACGAACAATCAATTCTTTTTACAATATAAACAATATCGAACTATTTTATAATAGAATGTAACAATAGCTAAGTTCTAACATTCCAATATCTGAATCTTGCTTACAAGGTTCGAGTCTTGGCTTATCCTAATCTCATTTTCATTTATCTAATGTTCTTATTTACATGGAAAGGGCACAGCCTTTTCTTGTAACACAATTGCCAATTCCGATTCTTTATAAATCTCTAAATATTTTACTATAAAATGGTTATTATTTTTAACTGGAATGTTATTTTCACAATGTTTTGGCAGATTTAACCTTCGACCATTTTCAAGTATATCTTGTCAAACTCTGGAATGTTTCTGTTGAACTCTGGAATCTGCATGGAATTTCAAACAGAACCCTTTACACGTTTTACACAATAACCCTAAGGATCTGTGGCACTTTTAAACTAACTAAAGAGTACTTAGAAAGAAGCAATATTCGCGTGGAGGTTAAAGGTTCAATCATTGATGTGGGCGTCCGTAAAGTAAAATTGTGAATTACTTAGGATATCTATCCAGTCATGGCTGATGAAGTGAGAGTATGCTACCTACGGGAAGTAAATAAAGGGTTCGATTCGAAATTCTGTGCAGATTCTCGAGTTCAACAGAATACACCTGAAGAAGATTGGGAGTAAGATTGTTCGAAGCGTTGTGAAAGTGATGCTCAGAGTGAGAATAATAGTCTGAAAATTCCAAATAATACGAATAACCAATCGTCATCTCCAAAATTTAGAAACGTGAGGTCATATTTTGATCTTATATTTTTTTATTACGTTATCTTCAACTCTTAATTTTTATTTTGTTGTTTTTACATTTCATTTCACTGATTTTTTTTTTTTTTGTAGTCGGTGTGTGCCAATTTTAAACTAACATCGTTTTTAGCTTTCTTTTTTTTTTCTTTTTTTTTTTTTTTTTTTTTTTTTTTAGTCGGTGTGTGCCAATTTTAAACTAACATCGTTTTTAGCTTTCTTTTTTTTTTCTTTTTTTTTTTTTTTTTTTTTAGTCGGTGTGTGCCAATTTTTAAACTAACATCGTTTTTAGCTTTTTTTTTTTTAATTTCCTGAATTTTTTAATTAATAAAAAATTAATCTAATTTTGGCTCTTTGCTTGAATGTTCATCATAAATGTTTTTCCAACCCATTGAGGGATAGACAAAAGAAAAAAAGGAACTTTTAGCAAATCTTAAACATTTTTATTGTTGTTGTAAATGTTAGATTACAGCAAGACAGATAACTGGGACTTTACTAAATGATCAACAAATCAGACTCTGCAGAAGAGTTTCTTGGCAGTAAACTCTATTTTATTTTATTTACTTTCTTTTTCTCACAAAGCAATATTTCTCACCATTTATCACATTTCGATTTGCTTATTGACTGTTTATTGCCAGCATTTTGTCAGCACAATACACAGCTGCTTACTTCTGGGATCTTATTAGATTTTCTGGTTGGCAAATCTTTTTTTTTCTTCAGCCATAGTAACCACATATAAGAAAAAAAAAGACAAAAAAAAAAACTACGAATAGAGTTAATAGTGTGTGGAGAAAAGGATGCAATATTTAAAAGTTTTTATCAGAGTGACTCCATGAATTTGTGTTCATATGTATTTGCTGTGTTGCATATAGTTTGTAAATATTGCTTTAAAAATATTCTTTAGAGAAGTTTTACAAAGGGAAACACCAGAAAGACTGTTGAAGTCAATCCGTACAAAAATATATAAATATGATATTTCTGAATTTTTTGAGATAAGGATTTTAGATTATTTAGGTTCTTCACACTACTGTCCTCATCTTGAGTGTTATGCTAGGCAACGATCATCTATTAAGCAAACCTAGTATAAAATTTAATACAATTAAAAAAAAAAACAAAAAAAAAAACGTGAACATGCAGCCGCAGCCAAGATTGAACTCACTACACGAGTTTGTAATATAATTCAAATCTTGTCTGTAGCTGAATACTTGACTCTTCGCTCGGGCTATCAAGGGTATTCTTTATCACTAGACGGGTTGCTTACCACAGCTTAAGAGAGGCCTATCTACCCTCCAAGGAAGGATAGACTGCGCCAGTTTCCCAACCTGGTATTTTACCTTGGCGTAGTTTTAACAATATGGGTACCATTAATTACAAATAATAGAAACAATTACCGATTCTGTTCGAAATACTTGATTCCAATACTATTACCAATTCCGATTGTTTTAAAATCTCTAAATATTTAACCATATAGTTTTATTTATTTATGATTACTCTGAAGCGCATTTAATATATTTTTGCAAACGTACAAATAACTTGTGGGAATCCTTCTATAGATTTTAGTTTACAGAAGTCGATCTATTGTTTTTAGTTAACGAAATGTTGTAAAAATAGCAACCTAAGATGTGAACAGTAGTCTGAATAATCCAAATAATACAAATAATTATCTCCTTGTTAAAAACAAAAACTAAAAATCTAATTATCAATAAATATTTAACATTTTATCATTATCGGCAATGGGAAATCTAATTTATAAAACTCACTATGTCTGTTTGTCTCTGTATTTTCAAACTGTATCTCTTCCGAAATTAAAAGTCACAGAGCGGCACTAGGGGCTTTTTTTTTTTTTACACAGTGGTCACCACTTATCAAGGCCCGGAAGCCACTCAGGGATAAGGGTTATTGCAAGTACATTACGTTAGTGTGGAGTTTTGATGAAGTGTTTACTTAAGGGGGCAGTTCATTAGGAATTTGTTAACGTTGGACTTGAACACATCCAAGTTGTAGACAGGTGGGAAGCAGGCAGACGGAACAGAGTTCCACAGGCGTGCAGTTCTAAGAAAGAAACTTTGTTCATGGAATCCACGGGACTACAAATGACTGGATTCTTTTATGGGTCTTTAGCCGGTTAAGGGGTCAAAAAGGGGTCAAAATTGAAAAAATCGTAATACATTTTGTACATTCATCTTAGTTTACTTTAAATCAGTTTATACGCATGTCACGTTGGTATAGTGGTAACGTCATCAGCTCTAAATGCTACAGTTTTGCTTTTGGTTTCGATTCTAGCTGATGGCACCAAAAAACTTTCTCTTTTACTTTTAAAATCACGACTCAGTAATAATGTATACAAAATCTGGACAAATTAAAATATCATCTTTAAGCGTATTTTATGACCAGGCAAAGCCGAGCACCACATCACTAGTAAGTTAAAAGAAAATAAATAAATAAAATAACTATTAAAAGATCATTTTTGACAGCGGAAAATAGGCATAAAATTTTCTGATACTGATTCCATTAAGGTCATTATGGCCAAGGCTGCTAATTTTAATGACAAACCAAGATGCAATTTGGTGACAATTTTCACATGGGTCAATCCATAAAACATACGGATTTCTGCTAATTAGCAAATAAATCTCACCTGTCATTTCAGATAAAGAATCTGTACAAATGACTAAGTGCACACCTGTGGTTGTTTCGGGTTAGTTCTGCTATTAATAATTAAAAAAACAAAACAGGTTTTCCTTAAATTAGAAAACAAAAAAAACTTGCACACAACCATCTTTGCTTTTATATATATATATATATACTAGCATTTACGCCCGGCGTTGCCCGGGTGTTTGGAGGTGTATGTTGGGCAAAAAGAAAGCGGTCAATTTTTTAAACTTTGACCCCTATTATGACCCCTTAACATTTATTATTTTGGGCTCAAATCAAATTATTAAGTTAGATCCATGTCCAAGGAACCTATATCTAAAATTTCAAGTGTTTAGACCCAAAATTGGCGGAGGAGTTTGGTAGAGTTCTCAAAGGTCAAATCGTTGAACTTTGACCCCTTAACAGCCAAATTTCTGACCGAAAAAACATTACAAAGATTTTCCCAAATCTCAGCACCCTATATATAAAATTTCGAGTTTGTAGACTTACAATTGACAGAGTTATTCCGTAGGGAAATGTACACATACACACACAGACACGTTCACTTTATATATATATATATATATATATATATATATATATATATATATATATATATATATATATATAAAGTGACTTAATCTGTCTGGGGGATGATCTGTACCAAATTCCTCTGTTAATTCTTAGTTTATAAACTTAACAAACTTAAGGCTTGACATAAGGGATTTGGACTTGTGGAACCAATTACATTTGTTTTTTTTAGCTGGTAAAAATAGCTGCTAAGGGGTAAAAATTGGCAGGCGTAAGTGATTTCATTTCTCTATGGCGTGATGTTTAACCTAGAAAACCAGACGTTGACGTTTGTTTAACCACCTGCTTTTTTAAACGTTTAATTTCACCCATTCTCACTTCTCTGTCCACTTAGCCTCAAGGCTTTGGGTTGGAGCCTACCTCCCTACCAAAGTTTTCTGTTTTTTTTTCTTTTACACCTACAAACACCTGAGCCATGCCGGAGCACCCCCGCTAGTCTATAATATAAAAGCGAAAATGTGTGTTTGTGTGTGCACATTTTTTGTATGTCCGGCAAAGGCTTTTTTATGAGATGGGGGGGGGCGATCAGGGGATCACTAATCTTTACAATTTTTTGTATACTACCTAGATTATAATATCTCCAATTTACAAAAGGAGGTGACGTCTATCTTTTATTTGAACAACTTTTACACACTATTTTCGCACTACTTTTTTCTCTCCACATGTTTGTTTGGCTTTTCCGTATATAAGTGAAACTGAATCCGTAGCAAACAATTCTCCCTGACATTCTTGTCAGGGACGTCCAGAAAGCAATGAGCTTTGATCAATGCGGGCAAAACCCATCATATCAGACAATTGCTATTCATTTGGACACTCCCCTTTTTTATTTCATTCTCCTATGGCATGATGTTTGACCTCATTATATTTCCGCACCTGTCACTTAACTTTTTGATTATTTAATTTCAACCATTCTCAATTCTCCTGCTCTCGTAGCGCCGTGTTAAGGTATCAGGCTATTCGCCTCAAGGCTTCGGGTTCAAGCCTACCTACCTACAAAAACTTTTTTCTTTGTTTTTTTCCTACACACACACACACACACTAATAAACACCCGGGCAACGCCGGGCACCCACGCTAGTATAATATATTCTTCAAAGACTGAATCCGCATTTTTTTTCAATTCAGGATTCATTCGAAATTCTGGGAAATTGCCGAATTCGACAAGATACACCTGAAGGTCAGAGGTTACAGCCAACGAAATGTGAAAATAACACTTAAGATGTGAACAGTAGTCCGAATAATCTAATGCAAATATGTGTCTCCTTGTTTAAAAAAAAACGCTTACATTGTTAATCCTTGTACGATTGTGTTCTATATGCATTAAATATTACCTTCATCTTCAACAACATTTCCAAAAACATTATCCATGTATAAGTCGACCTCCCAAAAAATAACCTTAAAATCCTCCCAGAAAGTCGGCTTATACACAAGTATATATGATAAATATCGCCTTCATCACTTTTTTTTTTTCTTTTTTTTTTTTTTTTTAAATAAAATATGGTGTAGATGTAATACTGTTTTGGAACATAAATCAACTTTTATAAATAGACTGACGTATAGAAAACATTACACACGCGCGCGCGCACACACACATATTCGGGGTTCAACAAAGATTTTCTGGACATTTCCCTCAATAAATCTTTCATAACTTTATTGTTAGAAGTCACATAAATCATAAACATATTTAGAAGGAGTTAAATTCAATTATTTTATTCTTTAGTTCTTGGCAGCCATATTGCATTAACACTAAACAAATCCTTTAAACCTTGAGAGACAATGGATATACCTTGTAATGCGTAGGGAATCTATAGTAAAGCAGGTGTTGCACAATTTCAAACCAGCATTGTTTGAGTCCATCGGCAAATCTAGAACGGCTGGAAACAATGCTGGGATAAGCAGAGAAAGACTGGTTTTATTTCGGATTTTTCCTTCTAAACAACCAATACCTGAGACTATAGTCTACCTTACTAGTTAATCAATAGCTGAGGGGAAAATATATAGATTCATACTTTTGCCAAGGATATTCGTCAAAGCAATGCAGTAGCTCCAGCAGAATTTCAGCTACTTTCATGGATTACCATTATATACAGAATAGGGGCACCGAATTCTTGCGGCAAATTTTGCTTGGTTTGTTTTATGGCATATCAACCGGTTTTGTGTTGCCAAATCCAGTAAATTTGGAAAAAAGTTTGTAATGCTTCAAGTTCTTTATATCTTCAAATATTTATTCATGGATTTTTTGTTTGTTGTTGTTTAATATCATATCGACCCTTTTTGGAGTGTTTAATGCTGAATCCAGTATTTTAAAAAAATGTTTTTATGCTTCAGGTTTTTGTTATCTGTTGTAATTTGTTCAAATATACAGATACAAATCAAACCAATACTTTTCAAAAGTGTTCAGTGCAAATTAGAGCTTTTATAAGTGAAACTAGCAGGCCGCCCGACATAGCCTATTCATAAAATGCACATAGATATATTTAATTTATGCAGATTTCGCATTTATTATTATTAGATCCAATTCTCTACTGATTGCGATATTTTACCCAATATAGAAAGAAAAAAAAACAAACAAACAAAAAACCGAAAGAAACATTTCGTTCTTCTCGTCTATTACCCCCCCCCCCGAAGTGCTAAATAAATAAATACTTTGAAATCTTTTTTTTTTTAGGGACACTTTATTTCCTCTCCGTGCTTTTCATTCTACCTAACAAATTTATAGAGGGCTGTCACTGGCTAGTGGGAATGCATTGTCATCTGCTCTCTGCTCTTGCTGTTCATGCCGTCATGTCTTTCCCACTCCACTCTCCCTGTCTTACTGTCCTGCTGCTATCTCCACATGATTTCACCAGTTCTGCTACCTCCTACTGCTCCTCTCTCTATTTCACTGCAGGCTGTTGTCCATGCAATGTCACCATACATTGTTGTACAGACATGTGCATGCGAGTATTATGTTTTTTCTAAACAGTTCATATCTTGAAAGTAAAAAAGAAAACTCCAGCTGAGACTAAAACCAAAACCTAAAGACAGTGAGTCCAGTACGATAACCATTAGGCCAGGTTGACACGAAAATTGTTTTCAGACCTACTTATTTTTAACATAAAGAATGTGTTATGTGAATAATTCACGCATGTGCATTCATGAAACAGATGACAAACAGTGGCTTCCATGTAGCAAATTTTCAATTTTGAGCCTTTAGCAGCCCACTTTTCCAGATGAAAAACTGATTAAAATTTTTTTCCACATGTCTGATTACCCTATATACTAAATTTCAAGTTTGTAGATCAAAAATTCGTTGAATATATAGGTTGAAAAATGTCCTCACACACTCTCACTTTTCTAGATTTTATCAACATTAGAAACAGTATATGCAGATCAACCAATATCTTGTTGGGACTATCAAGCGAAGAGATGTTTGCATGAAAACATTGATCTATGTAAACTGATTTTAGTGTTGATATAATTTTATATATGATAATATTTTGTAAATATTAATTTTTTTTTTTAAACTACGGAGACGTATTTTGAACTTTGTTGCCCTCAAAAGAAGCAATAATTACAGTGTGGAATGATAAAAGTGTCGCCATAAAGAAAACAACACTACAGCTTTATTTTAAAACTTTTGTTGAAAAAATCAATTCAAGTAACTTGATTATGTAGTAGAGCTGACGTCTATTCAATGTAGCCGCCTTCAACCTCAATCAGCACCTTTATACGGGTCTGAAACTGAAAACCTGCCTTTTCCACAAGCGCTGACAAGAGCTTGGGGAATATCCGGCAGATGGCAGCAGTCAGGCTGGCTTTGGTGTTGTGGAGGTCATGTTGGTGATGTTCTTGACATATGATAAAATGAAATAATCCAGTAAACAGCGATGTTAAAATATATAGAGATTAAAAAATTAAAAAAATTCTTAAAGCGTCATATATTAGAACCCTTCAACCCATTATAAATGATATCGCATTCAAGATAAAATGTTTTGCGTAGTTCGTATTGGACGGATTTTGTTAACAAACCTGCTAATTTTAATACTCAAATTTTTAATCGACTTTTCATCGACATATATTTTAACGCTGTTTACTGTATATTTTAGTTTTCACTTTTAATTCTCATTTTCGCTCCTTCGCATTTTTACTTCAACACCTGAAGATGATTCGTGGACGAATTGAAAGCGCTCGTGACAGCAATAACTATGCAACTTTTATTAATATTTTTGATTTCGATATGGAAAAAAATTATACGGAAAATTGAAAAAATTAAAAGAAAGAATCATAAAGCAAAGTGTCTCTGTTGCATTTAATATTTGCTTGAATGTATATATATATATATATATATATATATATATATATATATATCGCCTAACAAAAAACACTAAACGAACTTATCAGCCCATATATTCCTAGTAAATATAGCGTTAAGTCCACACACGAACTAATACAAATATTAAAATCAATGCAACCAGAAAACAAAATAATTTCTTCCATTGACGTAGAAAGTTTATTTACAAATGTACCTGTTGTAGAAACAATAGATATAATTATCAAGAACATTTATAATAATCCATCACTCCCTCCACTTAAAATTAACAAAAGAGTTTTAAAAAAATTGTTACTAATTTGCACTACAGAAGTACCCTTCTATGACCACAATGGTAACATTTATACTCAAATAGACGGTGTGGCAATGGGATCAGTCCTCGGACCAACCCTAAGTGAATTCTACATGGCTGACTTAGAGAACAAAATATTTAAAAACAACATAAAACCCCCAATTTATGTACGCTACGTGGATGACATTCTCATTTTAGCTGAAAATAATGAACAGATACACCAATTACAGCACCTCTTTCAAGAAAATTCAATTTTAAAATTCACAGTAGAGTTAAATAATAACAATAAAATTCCATTTCTTGATGTCCTTATCGATACGTCTAATAACACTTGTAATACATCTGTATATAAAAAACCAACTAGCATAAACTCTAGCCTCCTGAACTTTAAAAGTAAGTGTCCACAAAGGTACAAAATAGCCAAAATAAAAAATTTACTAAGTCGCGCTAAAATGATATCCTCCACAAAAAAAGCATTGCTAATTGAAATAAAAAACATTAAACAAGTTCTCATCAATAATCATTTCCCCAATTACATTGTTGATGAACAAATAAAAAAAATGCTACAATCTTCCGATAACCAGAATAATAATGTTAGCCAACACCGCAATGCAAACCCCATTAATATATTTTACCAAAATCAAATGACGCCTAATTTCAGAATCGAAGAAAATGCAATAAAAAATATTATACGAAGATACTTGACGCCTGTTGACAGTAATTTTAAAATTAAATTTATTATCTATTATAGGAAATTTCGAACACAAAACCTTGTGGTTAAAAACAACTCTTCACCGGCGATAAAAACGTTGGAGCAAACCAATGTAGTGTATAAATTTAAATGCTCTATTGGAAAATGTAACTCCAAAAATAATACATACATTGGGCATACAACAACAACGTTGTCCCGGCGAATAACTATGCACCTTAACGACACAAGCGCGATTTACAAACATTTAAAAAAAGAACATAGCTGTCCCCCCTCCAATATTAGAAAGGTCCTCGTTGACAACACAAAAATTATACAACGGGAAAATAATGTAAAAAAATTAAAGATTCTTGAAGCGTCGTACATTAGAACTCTTCAACCTAATATAAATGACATTACATTTCAAAAAAGCAGTAACGTTCTGAAATGTCTTGCGTAGTCCGTGTTGGACGGACTTCGTACATGGTGTCTACGAACTTGCTGGTTTTAACACTCGAATTTTTAATCGACTTTTATTCTTAATCAACTTTTATTTTAACTCATCACTGACTATATATATTTTAGTTTTCATTTTTAACCCTCATTTTCGCAATCCTGTATTTTTAACACCTGATGATGATTCGTGGACGAATCGAAAGCGCTCGTAACAGCAACATGTATGGATCCTTTATTAATATTTTTGATTTTGAAACAAAAAAGACAATACGAAAAATTGAAAAATTAAAAAAAAGAATTATAAGACAAAATGTCTCCGTTGTATTTAATAATATTTGCTTGAATATATATATATATATATATATATATATATATATATATATATATATATATGCACGTGTGCTAGAACGTTATCATTCTAAATGTTATGTAATTATGCACAATGTAGAAAATATGCGTAAATAAAATTAAGCATAATATTTAAATGAAACCAATAAGAAACCATAAAAAAATGAACACTTAATGAAAATTCGTTAAACTTTATGAAGTCACTCGCATACTTATGACTGAGCATGTAAAGAAATTTGGTTTTATAATTTTTCAATAAAAAAAGTAGGATTTTAATATTAATGTCAGTATAACACACCGGTTCCCATCATATCACCGAAGTTAAGCCATGTTGAGCCTGGCTAATACCAGATGGGTGACCATTTGGGAATTCTAGGCACTGTATGTGCTTTCCGCTTATCTCGGAATTATTTCTAGTCGTCCTGAACCTCCACTTGCCATTGGTATTCAACAATGTCGACTCAGGAGAGGTGTGGTTGGAGATTATGTAACTTTTACCACAAAAAAAAAATGCATGCGCAGGCACCCTTACCGTGGGTATCCATATTCTGTCAAGAGTGAAGGAAGCCATATATATATTTTTTTTTTTTGTGTAAAAGTCTGCGGACGCTACAGACGGCCAAAAAAAAAACGGCCGTGTAGCCAAAACAATAATGTAACTTAACAGAAAGATACGGTAATAAAAAATAAAACGCATATTTGCTCAACAACAGTATTGAGCACTTTCTTCAGTTTTTATTAATTACCATCTCCACTAAATATATATATATATATATATATATATATATATATATATAGCGTGTGTGTATTTGTGTGTATTTGTATTTTTTATTAAATGTTGAAATGGTACTTTTGATTATAATAGGATATGCCTGCAAAGCCATAATAAATAAAACTGTTTTATCATATGTGTTTTATCTGATAAACTATGCAAACTATAATTTATTGCACAAGTTATACGATTTTTATTCTTGATATAAAGATAAACCAGACAAGTGGAACAATGCAGAACTTTTCAATGTTTGTTTTTAATGTAATTATTTCATAGTTGTGTCCATAATCTGTCCATCAAACCATGATTCCTGGCACAAATCTGGACAAATTTTTACAGATGACAGGCACTTGTTTATGCATAAAGTCTCTTTTTCACACGACTGACCAACAAAAAAAGATAACGCTTCATTCGCTGAATTTGTACGAAAATTGCCAGTTCACGGAAGATACAAATCAGGTTTTCCTAATGACTCCAGCTTCCAATTCACGATTCAGTTTTTCTCAAACACATTTTGGCTATGGAGCCAATTTTGTCCTATTCAAGAACTGCTGAATTCATGTCTTTCACGAAAACACATGAAATTAACTTCAGTCACACTTTGTACACACATTATCAATTCCATTTTCTTGGGGAAGATGACGAAGCCAGAAATAAATCTGACAAACACCATTTAAAGATTTGGTTGACAAAGGGAGACAACTAAAATAAAGTTCCATGGGAGATTATCTTCCTTTTATTGTTGAAATTTTAATTTTGTAACCATACAAAGGGGAGACTGTTTACCCCCTGAAGATAAGACTAAGAGAACACCTTAAAGGTTGGAAAGTTGGAACTAGCTCATCACATATGGAAAGAAGGTGGTACAAATTTCCGTTTGTGGAATGAGGTCAAAATAATTGACAAGGATGCAAGATGGAGAGACAGAGGACTCAAAGAAGCGGCACATATGCTAAAAAAAAAATAAAATAAAAAAAATGACTTAGCAGACCAAACATAGAAATTAGCAGCATATGGGAACCTCTAATTGTTGTGAAAAAGAAAAGTTGCACAAGGGAGATAATCCACTGTTGAACTTTATTAGAATTGTCTCCCCTTGTCGGTTGCAGGCTGATAAGAATAAATATATGAAAGATGTTCCACAAGTAATTCCTATTTTTTATTCTGTCCGAATGCATCAGAGGAGATTGCAAATTGCATTGTTATGACAGTTAAGTTTCATCTCTCTGTTGCAGATATTGACGGTGTAATACTCTAAGCAACCCCTTTTTTGTGTTAAAAGCAGAGATGTGTCATTAAATTCCTAGCAAAATTGCACTGAGAATGGTGGTGGCTATGTAGAAAAATAAATTCTGGAGCACAAAATGTCACTCGTTTGAATGGTATAACTCTCGTCTTTGTAGCTCTTCAACTTTTTTAGTCATAAAAGGAGGCTTTATTTTTGGAACGACCTTTGTAGTTAAAGAAAAATGTATTAGCAAAAGTATGTTTTAGGAGTATATGCCATGATTCTTGGGGCCATAACTGCCACAAAATGCCATCCAATAACATGTTAGATGTAACTATATTTATGTTCTTTGGGTAAGTCCATTATCCCTTTAATAGGAATATCAGCTTACCACAAAGCAATGAGGAAACCCAAAAAGAACCTGAAAAAAAAAATCAAACACTCACCAGCTCACCTCAGTATTTTAAAGAGTTTTCGATTGGCTCACATACATCTGTTTCAAACGGATTACGCCATCTGTGTGTTTCTTTTAGGTGAATATATAATTTCTAATTTTGTATAAACAACACACAAAAACTCTTGCCGCTTTTATCGATTTTTTTCAAGCCATTTCATGAAATTTCATTTCTCTGTTGCAGATATTGACAGTGTGAGACTCTAAGAAAGCAACCTTTGTCATGGATGTTCATCAGAAGCAGAGATGCATCATTGAATTCCTCCATGCAGAAAAAAATTGAACTGATTAATATTGAACGTTTACAGAGTGGCTACAGAGATGAGAGAGACAAAACACACTCCAAACTTTTACAACCGAGGAATAAAAAGCGGCTGACAAAAGTGTATTGAGAATGCTGGTGACTATGTAGAAAAAGAAATTTTGAAGCCCAAAAGGTTGTTCGTTTAAATGATACCACTCGCGTCTTCGTTGTTCTTCAACATTTTAATTTTTTAATTAAAACATAGGTCTTACCAAAATAAGCGATAGTTTTAATTACAGCCTCTTATCTTTTCTTTCGTTCTTTCCTTGATAAACTATTCATACTACCGGTTTCCAACCAATTATGCCATCTATGTGCTACTTTTAGGTGGATATATAACTGTATAATTTCTAGTTTTGTATAAACAATTCACAAACGCTCTCACCGGTTTCATCCAGTTCTTAAAGCCATTTCTTGAAACTTTATATCATTTGCAGTTCTTAATTTGTTCCTCGAAGCCTTTTTTGTTTTGAAATATAACTATTTTAAAAGACGCCGTAATAAATTATTCAAACTTGCCAAAAGTTAAATTAATACAAATCATCTGCAATTTTCATTTATCGTTTTTTTTCTTCAGAATTCTTCCATTTTTTTTTTTTTTTTTGCCATTTTTTTACAAATTGAAAATTATTCTAATACTTTCCATTTCTTCGTTAGATATTACGGTTAGGGTTCATTTTTTGGATAAGAAATGAAAACAAAACAAGTTGCACTTTTACTGACTAAACTTTGTTTTTTTGATTCGTTTTTGAATAAAAGGTAAAGAAAATGCATTTTAAAAACAATGCAATATTGTTCACGTAGAATATACAGGGTGGAACGATAAAAGTGTCGCCCCTAAAGAAAACAACACTACAGCTTTATTTTAAAACTTTTATTAGAAAAACTTAGTTCAGCTAACTTGATCATGTACTAAAGCTGAGATCTATTCAATGTAACCGCCTTCAACCTCAATCACTGCCTCGATACGGATCCAGAACTGGAAGCATGCCTTTTCCGCAGGGAGCTCGACGAATACTCGGCAGATGGCGGCAATCAGGCTGGCTTTGGTGTTGTGGGAGGTCATGTTGGTGATTTTCTCGACGTATGACCAAACGAAGTAATCCAGCAGGTTCAGGTCAGCGGAGGAGGGGGTGCCAGTGAGAGAAGAGTACAAAGTGGTAACACTCCTTCTGAAGCCATTGAAAGAACTAACCCATTAAATTATCACCACATTTGCCTCCTCCCATTTTTCGCCAAAAATATTTGAGTCCATAATTAACAAAGCTCTAAACATTTCACCGACCAACAATATAGATTTAGGCAAGTCCGTTCTACAGCAGATATACTAACTGTAATCTCTGAACATATATACCATACACTGGACAAAACATGGGAGGGTAAAGCGGTAGCCCTAGATATATCTAAGGCTTTTGACAGGGTATGGCACGATGGTCTTTTTAAAAAACTCAGATCATATGTTATCACTGGACGAATACTTAACATAATTAAATCCTTCTTAAATAAAAGAAGAATCTAGGTTATCCTCGACGGTCGTACATCCAAATAATATGATATAAATGCAGGTGTACCTCAGAAGTCGATCCTTAGACCTTCATTATTCTTGATATTCATAAATGACCTCCCTAATAAAATTGTCTCTGAGATGGGTATATTTGCTGATGACGCCACACTCTATAACAGGCATAAGGGAAAAATGAATGAACACGTATGTAAGGAATTGGCAGAAACACTAGATGAAGACCTCCAATTTGTAGTGGAATGGAGACAAAAATGGATGGTCACATTCAAGATATTAGTGGAAGTTAAACATGAAATTGAAAGAAAGAAACCTCAAAGAAATAAGAAGGAAGTTTCAAACTGAAGGTTAGAGAAAAGGGAAAGACGAAATCGTTTAAATCAATATAAAGAAAACAGAAAGAGAAAAGAAAAAAAACATCTAATAATGGAAATAAATTTGAGTATTTCCTTCTTTGGGAAGACTTTTTTTTATAATGGGGTAGATATTTATATATTTACAAATAAATACACACTGCTATTTATTTTATGATGGAAGATAATAGTGTTGACCAGGTGTATACATTTCCATTTTCATAGAATTTCAGTTCAAAAATAAATTAAGTTAAGGATGAGAAAAATTAAATACAGTGAAAGTATTTATTTTCACGCCAAAAATATTTTAGGATAAATATATAAAACTAGCAGGGATGGGGGGGGGGCTTTGCCCGGCCGTAAAATATGCTTAAATATGATATTTTAATTTTTCCAGATTTTGTATATATTATTATAGAGTTGTGATTTCAAAAGTAAAATAAAAAGTATTTAGGTGCCATCAGCTAGAATCGAAACCGAAAGCAAAACTGTAGCATTCAAAGCTGGTGACGTTACCACTGCACCAACGTGACACACATATGAACCGATTAAAAATGAACTAAGATGCATGTACAAAATGTATAACAATTTTGACCCCTTTTTGATCCCCTAAAAACTATTTTAACCAACTTAAGACCCATTAAAAAACGGTCCATAAAAAATCCAATCATTTGAGGCCCCTAGCACCACTCTTCGACTTTTAGTTTCGAAAGAGATAGTTTGAAAATATGGAGACAGACAGACAGAAATATATATATTAGATTAAAGTAAATGCAAATCAAATCAATTTTTGTAATTTCCAACAAATAAAAACCTCTTGAAATATTGCAACATTTTCCTTCTTCTTTTTTTATTTATTTTTTTAATTTATTTTTTTTTAATTTATTTTTTTTTTAATTTATTTTTTTAAATTTTTTTTTAATTTATTTTTTTAATTTATTTTTTCAATTTATTTTTTTTATTATTTTTTTTTTATTTTTTTTTTAATTTATTTTTTTTTTAATTTATTTTTTTTTATGTATTTTTTTAATGTATTTTTTTTTAATTAATTTAAAAAAAAATTTTTTTTAATTTATTTCTTTTTAATTTATTTCTTTTAATTTATTTTTTTTAATTAATTTTTTTTAATTTATTTTTTATTAATTTATTTTTTTTTTTTAATTTATTTATTTTTTCTATTTTGTTTTTAATTTCCATTACCTTTAATTTTTTTTCTGGAATTTTGCACTGTCCAAATTTTTTCAGGTTTGCCATGGGGAGAGCTTCTAAGTGGCCACCATGCTGCTCACATTGCTTCTCACTGACTATCTTAATTGCTGAATATCTAAAATTAAATGTATTTAAAAAAAATGTTCCTTTCTAATTGAAATTAAATTTTTTTGTGGTACCTGCAAGCATTGGGTATGCAAGAAGTACAACGGAATTGCTTGTTGGTTAAAATGTTAGATATTAGCAGGGCAGCGCCGAAGGTATGCTAGTTGACAATTATTATGATCGATATCTGTGAAAGTGTCTTTCTGTCTATGTGTGTGTGTCTGTGTACATTTCCCCACGCAATAACTCTGTCAATTTTAAGTCTACAAACTCGAAATTTGATATACACGGTACTGAGATTTGGGAAAATCTTTGTAATCAGTTCACGGCCAGAAATTTGGCTGTTAAGGGGTCAAAGTTCAACGATTTAAGTTTTGAGAACTCTACCAAACTCCTCCGCCAATTTTGGGTCTAAACACTTGACATTTTAGATATAGGTTCCTTGGACATGGATCTAACTTAATAACTTGATTTGAAACTAAAAGAATAAATGTTAAGGGATCAAAATAGGGGTCAAAGTTAAACAAATTGACCGCTTTTTTTTTTTTTTTTTGCTCAACATACACCTCCAAACACCCGGGCAATGCCGGGCGTAAATGCTAGTTTTTGTAAAAGTAGAATGTTATCATAGTGAAATAAATTTTTATGGATAAAATTATTTATCTTAAGATGTTTTAATAAAAAAGATCTTTGAACATAAACAATAATTAAAAAATAGGTTGACCTCTAGAGTCTGACGTAGTTTTATGTAGAAGTCATTTAAAGTGACGTGGGTTTAGAGTAGCACCTGGAAAAGATGTATCCATGTTTTAGTCAAGGATTGGGAGTGGGAGAGAGAGAGAGAGAGAGAGAGAGAGAGAGAGAGAGCAAGCAGAGTCAGTTGAGAAAGAGAGACAGACGGTCCACGGACAGTGATGGTTCCCAGTAGATGGGATCAGAATGCGTTAGTCTAGGACCTGTGTTGAAGCTTTCCAATGAGGAAACATCGGTAAATAAAGTTGCTGAAAAGACAACCCGAGATTTGTTGATTCATTGAGATGAGTCATCTTTGCAGCTTTTCCAATGATCCATTAAATAAGATCAAAGATGAACCAGATATGTTTCTCTGATTGACCCGATGTTACAACCCAAGAGAAGTATTATTATTATTATAATGTTACATGTCTGTTGTTAAACTGTATTTGTTGTCGCAATTGTTATATACGCATCAATTTAATGAACGATAGAAAAACTAGATTAGATGAACACATGTATATGCATGACAATGACAAGTATATACAAGCGGAGGAATAGAAAAGGAAAATAAAAGCGGAGAGAAAATGCATGTTGGCACAAAAGGCACTTTGAACAAGATGTCAGACTCGTCAATGCTCCGAACTTTTGCAAGACGTCAGACGACTGTAAACCGTCGAACAAATTAGACACATAGCAACTGGTTATACTGCAGACTAAGAAATTGTTAACTGACCTAGAGAGGGAAAAGCAGGAATGCAATCATATTCTGTTGACTGTGTCAGAAGCTTAGTGGTGAAACGACCGGCAATAAATACCCTTTCTTGCAACAGAACAAATAAAAAAACTCGTGTCGAATTTTAATTGCTTTGTTTCTTTGCGAAATTTTTAAACACAACGTCGAGTCTGTGTTAAAAATATAACAACTACATTACATGTATTTTCCATGAATCGACAACTTTTGTGCAAATTCAGCGAATAAACATATCTTTTTTGTTGTTCGGTCGTGTGAAAAAGGGATTTTATGCATAAACACTTGCTTGTCATCTGTAGAAACTTATCCAGATTTATGCGAGGAATCATGATCTGATGGACAGATTATTGAGACAATTATCAAATAATTACTAGAGCTATGGCAACAGCACATTCTTTTCCTTGTTTTGATTCTCAGCTATCTATCCATTGATATCTTATGTTTTTATGTCGAGTGATGTGGTTTTCGGTTGATTGTGTCTATGGCGAGAGTCAAAACAATGAAAAGAATATACTGTTGTCATAGCCCTAATAATTACATTAAAAACATTGAAATGCTTTGCATTGTTCTACTTGTTTATTTTTTTTATTTTTGTTTTCCATTTTTTTTTTTACTTATCTTCCTTTTCCTTTCTATTCCTTTTTTTCTTTTTTATTCTATTTTGTTCCTTCATTTTCCTTCCTTTTTCTTCCTATTTTTCTTCCACTTTTTATTTCCTTTCCTTTCTTTTTGCTTTATTTTCATTTTTCCGTTTCCCTTTCTTTCATTTATTTATTTCTTACGGTTCTTTTCTTTTTTCATCCCCCCTCCCCCCCCTTTTTTTTTTTTCGTTTTCTTTCGTTTTTTCTAATTCTTGTTCAATATTGTCTCATAACGTTGCTGGAATTAAGATATTTCCTTGAACATTCTTTTCCAATTTTTATTCACTCGGTAGTCTTTTCAGAAACATAACATTTTTTTTTTTTTTTTTTTTGAAAATATTCTTCAGTCTTCCGTTTTATTTTTCGTTTTCACGTTATCCATTTTTGTATCATTCTTTTTCTTCTTCCTTGATTCGTCATCTATTGTCATTTGTTTGTTTTTTATTCTTTATACGTCTCTTTTTATTTTCTCACACAAACTCTTTCTCCTTTCTTTTCTTTTTTGTATCAATTCTTTCTTGTCAACTTTCAATTGATTTTTTTAATTACATTTCATTACCTCCCCCTCCACACACACACCTTCATTCTCTGTTTTTCCTATATATTTTTTTAAAACTAATTATTCATTTTTTTTTATTTATACATCCCTTAAAGACATCAACTTAAAAATTGAATTTAAAAAAAAGATGCAGATGTTTAAGACAAGTGTTTACAGAATCAATTAGCATACATATATGAATTGCAACAAAAGTTGTCTTTTTTTTGCTCACATTAGCATCAAACAAGGCATATCACCACTATGACGTAAGGGACTACTATTTAGGACTATGCTTAGGAAAGATTAACAAGATGTTAGTTTACGTTACATTTAAACTTCTGCATATCAGTACAGTCAGAGAAGCAGGTAGCAGGAAGGGAATTCCAAAGACTAGCTGTTCGTTGGAAGAAACTATTAAAGTAGAAAGCTTTTTGGCATTTAGGGACCTCAACAGTGAAGGGGGGTGATTTTGTTTCCAATCTTGCTAATTTTCATTGCTATAAACATTTTACTGCGAGTTGTCTGCGTTTTATGACTACGATAATGCAAATCTATGCCTCAGAAGTTGTGTAATTTGGACAAAAGTTTCTCGCCAAATTCGGCCATATTTTTCTTTTCTTCATCCATATGCCTAGTGTCTATTTTTAATTTTGTTTTAAAACTAATTATTCATTTTTTTCTTAGTTGTACATCTCTTAAAAGCGTAAACTTGAAAATTGAATTAAAAGAAAAAAAATGATGCAGATGGTTAAGAAATGTGTTTGCAACATCAGTGAAACGTACATATATGAATCGCAACAAAAGATGATGAGCAGAAGATTTTAAAAGATTCTGATGTTCCTTCTTCATCGTGGCTACACTTAGTGACTTGACAAACACATCCAGTTGTTCAACTCTATCCAAATCTTTTACAAAATACTTTTTATCTTCATTCAGTGATATACAGGAACACTTTGGTAATCGTTTCATCAGTAGACGATGTGATCCTGGATGGATGGGCTTTACACTCACTGGACCACAACCCCTTAAATTTTTATCTCAAAGATAACAACTATCAAAACAATCCCAAACTATTCTTGAACTGAAGAGACCCATGACAACTCAAATCAGTTGCATCCAAGTGCGCTTGCAATGCAGAGGTGCACGTTTGAATTATATCACTAAATGGCAATAAAACAAACACTGTTGCACCTTCTTTGAGAGAAATTTGGTGGACAAGTCAGGTATAGTCAAGTCGGGTATAGCTCTATTGAAATATTTTGCATAATACTTTTATCTTCATTCAGTGATATGCGGGAACACTGTAGTGATCGTCTCATCAGTAGGAGATGTGATTCTGAATTTCTATAAACAGTTTTTGCAAAGGCTTCCTCCTGTGGAACACGTTGCCATTGGATTGCTTCCCTCATTGGTCATCTTTAAATTCAATGTCAACAAATTATTGTCATGAAGCATCTGAAATGTAATCAAACATTGATTGATGTTAGCACTCCCATAGTGTTCCACATCTTTCGTCTGTACTGAAGAGAACCATCAAAGCCCAAATCAGTTGCATCCAGGTGTGCTTGCAATGCAGAAGTGCATGTTTTGATCATATCACTAAATGGCAATGAAACAAAAGCTGTAGGACCTTCTTTAACTGGAGCTTGGTGGACAAGTCAGGTGGAGACTGAATTTTATTTGTACCGACTACATGAATGATATTAACGATTTTAAAGGTGGGTGGTAGGTTTTACGGAGGGAGGTCACTCTGTAGTATCAATAAATGAACAAGTAAAGTGGTTAACCGCTTTATGTGCCGACTCCATTATTCTGCTTTAATAATCTTTCTGAAAAAAAAAAAAAATAGCTTTTAGTTTTGTTGGATATTGGACTTGACCTCTTTATTATTTCTTTCCTTTTTGTTTTGTGAATATATCCTTTGTTTCAACATGAGGCAGCTCTCCACACTTCAAGTGACTTTTTTTTTTAAATAGCTATGGGGGATACTTTGATATTGTCTCATCGGTAAAAAGTGTATTCCTCAATAGGTTTCACACTCACCTGATCTCAACCTCTCAGATTTCTATCGGTAGGGTTCTCTCAAATGAGATGTCTATCAAAACAATCTCAAACTATTCCTGACCTGAAGAGGGACACCTCAGCTCGAATCAGTTGTATCCGGCTGTGCCCACAATGCGAAGGTGCATGTTTGGATCATATCATTAAATGGCAATAAAATATCTTTTCTGTAATCACACCACATTTGGTACAAATAAACCTTAGTCTATGCTTGTCCATCACATCTATTACTGATGAGACGACCACTAAAGTGTCTCATATCATTGAACACAAATAAAACAAAGACTGTTGCACATTCATGACTGAAACCTGGTGGCCAAATCAGAGATTCATGCTTATTTGTAACAAATATAATTGGATTACAAAAATGATTGTGAAATTTATTATCGAATCTGTCTATAGTCTAATGCTAAAAAAAATTCTTGCTCTCTCAAGTAATCGAACTTCTGCACAGTTTCAACCATTGTTACCAATCCTCGCAATGTTTTTTTCACTGTCTTCCTGACACATTCATTAACCCGTCTCTTCAAGTGGCTTATAGGCCTTGATAAGTAGTTATTCATTAGTTATTAAATAAGTAAGGCAAAAATGGCAAACCTGGCTATATTTGAAATTATGCTTTCGGTCTGACCATTAGCTTGAGAAAAACTGTTCTTAGGTATTTGCCTCCAACTGGTATGCCCTATGTGGAACCAGTTATTTTGGTCAATGAGAGAAGATTGAAGGTCACTGGTATCTTTAAATATCTTGGTAGTTTGCTGAGCAGAGATGGAACATTAGATGCTGAAATAACTCACAGGATAGCCCAGGATAGTTCTGCTTTCAGACTTAAAAAACGTGTCTGGTTGGATAGAGAAATCCGCATGAAGACAAAAGTCAGTGTATATGAGGCATGTGTCCCGACTTGTTTACTGTATGCATTGGAAACATTGACTACACATCGAAGGCATCTTAAAGCTCTGGAAAGCTTTCATCAGAAGTGCATCCGTAAAGTAATAAACATCAGTTGGATGCCTTTTACTCCTGACATTGTCATCCTTTAACAAGCCATCAATCATAGCATAGAAATGAGGATCATCAAAAATGTGGTTAGATTGGGAAATGGAAGCATATTCAGTAATTTGGCAGAGATTTGTTTTTATTGTGTATTGTTTTATTAGTGTGGCTTCATAAAAATTGAAAGTGTGACTGAAATCGAGCATATGCAAGAAAAGGGGTTTTAATAATGATTTCTTTTAATGGTTCTTTTCTGTTCATATCATTTTGTTTAATTTCTGTTGCACTCTTTATCTGGAATCCAACAAATGCCAGCATTAGTTGTGTGTACAATGTATTTTGAGTTATTTGTGACGTTTTTTTATGGTTTTTGGTGTAGTTCATATGATTTGGATTCCTGGTTTAATTAAAATTCTATTCTAAAATGAGCTTTTACTTAATGTAACAATCTTACCAATCTTTCCATCTTCGACTTGTTAATCTTGTTCATCTATGCATGCGATTGGGGATCGCTTGTCAATTTGATATTCCCTAGACACTTTCTCCTTCAGAGGAAGCCAATTCAATCTGCCTAGGGTTAATGCTGCTGGCAGGCTTATGGGTGTCTGTTGCTCTATATTTAGTTGACTATTTAAAATACAAGTGACAGTTTCCTTGTAAAAATTTCTACTGTACAAAGTGTATCCTACAAAATGATAACTTGAACATATTACCATACATAATGTCTCTCTATTATTAAGTGATCCCTGGAAACTTCTTCCTCCAGACGAAACTGTTTCAGCCCACCTGAGTGAATATCTCACTAGGTGCACGTTTGGCAGACTCTGCTGGCTTTTACTATTATTAGATTGGTTTGTGATCTAAGTGAAAATTCTATGAGTAGAGTTTTTTTTTTTTGTTTTTTCTTGAGCTGATCGTCTGTGAAATACAATACCATGGGACTGCTTCCCAGCTGACTATGAAATGTTCGTTTTCAAGTTCAATGTGAACATGTTCTTGAAGAGATGTCCTTTAAAATAAACTAGTCTGGGTGCCCGGCGTTGTCCGGAGGTGTGTGTTGAGCAAAAAAAGTTGTAGTAAGCAGACAGGCTCAAACCCGTGACGCGAAGGCGGAAAAGAAAGTGGAGGTGTGTGTAAGGGTGTTGATTGAGCGAAAAAAAAAAAAAAATAGAAGTAAGCAGGCTCAAACTCGTAACGCGCCGAAGGAAAAACAGGTGGAACCCCCCCCCCCAAAAAAAAACGGTCTTACCGATGTGCCCACTGTGGTTTTGACGTCACGGGCAGTCAAAATAACGCCTTTTATGTGACGTCATGGAAGTGAGGGTTGAATGACTTGCAAAATCTGCCAGCGAGAAAAAACGACTCTCCCTGTACAAAAGTGTTCAGTTGAGGGTGAAGGAGTTAACGTTTTCGGCCAGTCTTTTGATATTTGTCGTCCGAAGGGTCGAGCTTCAAAATGATACCAATCTCATGAAAATCCATTTCCTCTGTCGAAAGTTTTAGGCAGACATAGATACATTTATACATACATTTAAACAGATTTTTGCCCTTTATATTATAGACTAGTGAGGGTGCCCGACGTTGCCCGGGTGTGTGTGTGTGTGTGTAGGAAAAAAGAAGTTTTGGTAGGTAAGTAGGCTTGAACCCAAAGCCTTGAGACAAAGGTGGAAAAGAAAGTGATAACTTGATAACTTACTGCGACTCTAAGAGGGCAGAGGAAGTGAGAATGGTTGAAATTAAACGATTAAAAAGTTAAGTGAATGAGTTCACACAGGTGCGTAAATTTAACATCATGCTATACAGAAATAAAATCCTGCACTTAACTTTGGCTGCAAGCCAGTTTCTCCAAGATGTTGGGGAAAACCAACTCCTTACAAAAAGGAGAGTGTACAAATGAATAGCAATTGTTTGATATGAAGGGTTTTCCCTGCATTGATCAAAGCTTATAGCTTTCTGGACCTCCGTGGCATGAGTGCTAGGGAGCTCCATTTGCTACGGTTCAGTTTCACTTTTATACGGAAAAGCCAAACAAACATGCGGAGAGTAAGAATAATGCGAATATAGCGTGTAAAAGTTGCTCAATAAAAGATAGACGACCTTCTTTCATAAATCGGAGATATTATACTCTAGGGAGTATATAAAAAGTTGTAAGACGTAGTACCCCCCCCCCCTCCGCAAGCCCCCATCCCCTGAAAAAAACATTACCAGACATACAAAAAAGTGCACACACACACACACACATTTTCGCTTTTATATAATAGATTATCAAATTTCCATTACGGTATTCATTAATCTTTGTCCTTGAGTGGTTTCCGGGCCTTGATGAGTGGTGACTATTTGAAGTAAAAAAACAAAAGAGAAATGTATATTATGTGTATTGAGGTTGTTTCATATTCCATAACCAAAAATAGTTTGATTTTCATAAATTATTTAGTTTTCCAGGTTATACGGATTTGTAAATTTGTATTCAACTTTGATTGTCGGATTTCTTTTTTTATTTCTTTTTTTATTTTTATTTATTTATTTTTTTCTAAAGTCTGTTTTATTTATTTAATTTAATTTGTTTATTTTGTGTGCGTTTCCAGAAATCCAATTTAAGCCAAACTCTTGTAGAATGTTTTCTTAAAACATCTGATAATAAAATATACTACAAAAATATAACTGGATTTCTTAGACTTTCAAAGGCTTTTAAATTGGTGATAGCAACGCGAAGGTTGTATCAACTTCAAAAAAAATTAGACAAGCTTTTTTCTTTGAAGTGATAATTTTTTTTTTGTATTAAAACCAAAACCCTGAAATCGTGTTTTGTTTGTATTTATATATTTTTTTATTGAAAATACACTGATTCCAATAATCCCATAATTAATTAACCTTTCTGTTTTTTTTTATAGGGAATAACATATATAAGAGAGTGTTGTAGTTTGCTAGAAACTTTGTGTGTATCTTAAAAAGTATAATATCAAAGGCTATTAAAATGCATGTGTGCTAGTTGTTAAATCTATCCATCTTATGCTATTATATAAAAGGATATATGGTATAATCACGTTGATACAGCGACTCTTGTCAGATCACCGGTTAAGCAACGTTGAGCCTGGTTAGTACCAGATGGGTGACCATTTGGGAATTCTAAGCGCTGTATGTGCTCTCTGCTTATCTCAGCATTTGTTTCCAGTCGTCCTGAACATACACTTCACTTGCCACTGGTATTTAACAATGTTGACTCAGGAGAGGTGTGGTTGGAGATTGCGCACTTCCTGCACAAAAATTTTATGCGGAGGCACCCCTATGGTGGGTATCCATAGTCTGTCAAAGACTGAAGGAGTCTGTTGTATAAAAGGAACTTTGTGTGTGTAAGTTCGTTTCATATGGACTCCGAAACGGCTGGACCAATTTTTATAGAATGTAAAACAAATGTACTTTATGGATCTGGCAGTATTCTTAGATAGTTTTTGTATTGAAATGTCTTCAATAACTATTGATAATCCAAAAAATTCTGTGAAAGAAGGAACAGACGATTTTGATCAAAATAATTCCTTACACAGCCTAACATAACAAGTGCATTTGAGAAGTTTTATTCCTACACAAGCAGAAAGGTTTGGCATATGAAATAAACAGTACGTTCTTTGATATGACAGGAGCATATTCAAAATGGATATTTTTGTTTAAAGCATAATTGGATCATGATACTTGACTTTTGCATTTTAAAACAGGCAGAAGTGCCAGGCATATAAAATCAACAATAGGTTCCTTGATATGACAGAGGCGCTTTCGAAATTAATGTTTTTCTTTAGAACACAATTGAACCATGATACTTGACTTTTGCATTTTAAACTTCAATTTAAGCCGTTATATATAAAAATAATTTCATAAAATGAACAGCAGGTTCTCTACAGTGCAATGTAGATAATATATTGTGGACTAAGTTACTGCAGGGGAGGGGGAGCATGTGAATCTTCTTCCCGGTGCACCATGATGGGTCATCAACTGGAAAAGGTAATCAATTGATTTGATTAAAAAATGGGTGATTTCACTGATTTCGAGAACAAAAACGATATGGGAGGATGAAACATTCATCGATCATCATTCAATCCCAAACACATAAAGTATATTTTTTGTGAAGTTCCAGAAAAAAAAAATCGACTCAGCCGTTTCGGAGTCCATAGGGAACAAACTCATGCACACACCGGGCAAAGTGCCTTTTCAATCTAAGTAGAGATGCATTTTTTTTAAATGCATGCACATGGGCGTCAATAATAATAAAATCCTAAACTAATGAACTGATCATTATGGATCATGAAATATATTTATTCTATGCAACAGGGCGGGTAACATGAGGACAATATTATTTTTTGGTTGTAAACTTTAAGTGGGGGGGGGCGTCACCAAAATCATATAATGCACCCCCTCTAAATGCATAGAATTTAAAACTAATGCTATAGTCAATGTTCGTATCCGATCGGGATGAGTATTTAAGTATAAATATGAGAACAGAGCTCAAAATCAACTTCGAAAGCTAGTGGAGGATGATTTCTTCTTTTCCATGCAGCCTCTTTCTCTCTGCTCGATCGTTTTTTTTTTTTTTGTTTTTTTTTCATAGCTGTTGCTTAATCGAACAGCAATCTCCCCCCCCCCACTCCCGTGAAACATTCACAGCAAAAACTCGTCTAGCTACAACCACTGTAAAAAAATTTACCTTTCCCCTTCTGTGCACCTAAAACTAAGCAGAACTTCCACGAACAGAGTTTTTTTCCAAGAACTTCCCATCTTTAGAACATGCTATCATGGGACTACTTCCCGGCTGGCTACAACATGCTCGTTTTTAAGTCGAATGTTAACAAATTATTGTCAAGCAGTCCTCTTAAATAATCAAATCCGGCCAATTTCACTTTTCCTCTGTGCCTAAAACTAAATTTAACTACCATGAACAAAGTTTCTTCCCGAAAACTTCCTATCTACTTTCTGAATTTTTGAGATGAGGATTGGTTATTCATATTATTTTTACTCTTGGGACTATTGTTCTCAACTTGAATGTCATTTTCACAACGTTTCAGTCGATGTAACCTCCTACTTTCTTCAAGTGTATCTTGTTGAACTCTGGAATGTTTCTGTCGAACTCTGGAATATTTCTGTTGAACTCTGGAATTTGAACAGAATTTCAAACAGAACCCTTTATTCACTTCATGGGGGTAGCATGCTCTCGTTCCATCAGCCGTGACTGGATAGAGATCATAAGTAATTCTCAATTGTATTTTTTAGTTGCCCACACTGAAAATTGAACTTTCAACCTTCAGGAGACTATCACTTTTACAATTGATTTTTTTTCAAGTACTCTAACCACTGTGCCATGGACTGCAAGGGTCCTCGGGAAGTAAATAAAGGGTTTCGTTTGAAATTCCGTCTCAATTCCTAACTTCAGCAGAAACATTTCTGAGTTCAACACATAGACCTGAAGAAGGTCAGAGGTTACATTGACGGAAAAGTTGTGAAAATTACACTCAATATGAGAACAGTAGTTTGAAGAATCCAAATAATACAAACTTCCTATCTGTGGAATACAATATCATGAGGTTGCTTCAAAACATAATACAACATGATCGTTTTCAAGTTTGATGTTAACAAATTCTTTTAAAGCTGGCCACTTAATCATATTCTGTCCATTTAACCCATTTTCAATCCTCTCAGAATATTGTTTATCACCAACTGACAATAGCTGGGCCTTGATAATTAGTGGCATATTAGTATATAAAAACATTATAATATGTTTCTAGAACACAGAACAATAATGAAAGGCTGACAGTAAAGATGATAGTGTGTTACCTGTTGTGCATATTGATTCTGTTTTTTATATTATGTTAGATTTAAAGCCTAATAGTTTGGGGATTATTTTCCTACATCAAGAAATGTCAGAATTACTGTTATACAATTCTCAAACGAAAAGCCATATTCTCTTGTTATTATTGTCGTCCTATAAGAATCCATAAGAAAAACTCAGTAATTAATGGAAACAAAAAATATTGAACAAAAAAGCAAATACCAGAAATGAAGAGTATGGGTATACGTCAGCTCGACTGCCATAAGTTGAAGACTTGTAAATAATCGTGGGCTAACACGGAGACAATATAATCTAAGGTTTTTGTAATTAGTGGCAAAGTTCATTATTATCTGTAAGGTGGACACACAACAACAGACAAAAGTTATATAGATATTTTTTGTTCGTCAAAGTACTTTACCTTTCCTCGTTTCAAAAAAGCAGTAGTGGTTGATTTGGGAGCAAATACTGTTTTTTGTTTGTTTTTTTAACATTTTTTTTTTCAATTCAGTCTGGCTCAAGGACAAGAGAAAAAGTCTCTATTTACTTGCCTTCTCACAAGGACAAACTTAGAAAGAATGCCAGTTTTTAATGTGGAGAAACTCCATCTCTACAAATAGGAGCACTCTGGATTAGGAACAAAAATAATAATTGCCCAGCAAACCCACAATTCGCCCCTTTCATGGAGTACTGTTAGCACATCTGAACCACTATACCATTGCTGCAATGTGATATTTCATACTAGTTGCGTCCCCCCTCCTTTATGTACATACCCCTGACTAATCCAGCAACAGGAAAAGTCCACCCATATACTCTTGGAGTTCCTGGATGCCGAAAACCTTTTTACTTTAATAGTTTCTTATCTCAGGCTTTTAAACTTTAGAATTTCCTCCCTGTTCCCTACTTTCCAGACTGTACTAATATGCAGAGGTTGAAATGTAATGTAAACAAACATCTCACTGCTCAACTCCCTCAGTTCCATGCAAGAGACGACACCAAGTTCCAAGTGGCAATATGTCTTGTTTGGGGTGAAAATGATTAAAAGAAATAAAGATATACAGTCTAGTATCAGAACAGATACTATACTTTTCTCTTAGCTAAACGATAAAGCAGAAGGATAAGATGTGTAAGGGTTTAGATGAGGTTCTCTTCTTGATCAGCGAACAGTTTTTTTTTTGTGTGGATTAGTATTGGAATTGAGTATTGTTAAAAACTTGAAATATGATTGTATTGTTAACATAGAAGTTTTATATTTATTCATAAAAAAAAAACAAATTTGAAATCAGTTTATTTTTCCAGAACTGTTTTTCAAGTTTTATGTCAACAAGTTTGTTTCAGTTTTGCTTATCGTTTTGATCCTGAAAAATAAATGCATTGCAATTTCAAATTTCTTTATATTTTCTTTTTTTTTAATGATTGTTTTTTTTTATCATGTTAAATAATCTTATGTGATTTAGAATACAAAGAAGAAATTTTCTATCATCAATGTCTTTATTCTTGTATTTTATTTTTCTCCTAGATGCTCTTCCAAATGATTGCCCACCTTCTCAGGCCCTTCAGCTAGGATTCGAACTTGCTCTCAAAGAGAGGGACGCTGTCTTACGAGAAAATGCAAAGGCTTTGGAGGAACGTGACACCGCTCTTCGACAGTATCAATTGATGAAAACGGAGCGAGATCAAGCTCTCCAAAGCCTTGAAAATGTTACTGGCAAAACAACGAAATCAAGCAATACGTAAGTGCACCTTTCCAACTCTCTTCATTCATTGTATTGTGTTTTTACTTGGTGAAAAGGCACTAACTTTCAGTGATTTTTTTTTTTCTTTTTGGATGGATATATAAGTGTTGGGACGATTAATCGGAATCTGGAATAAAAAAAAATCAGACCTTTTTTGGGTATCAGAGCAGATTACTATATGGTCGTTTTCAAGTCTAACGTGAACAAGTTCTTGATGAGTCGTCCCCTTAAGTAATCCAATTTACCAAATTTTCACTACTAATAATTACTACAATCAGTTGCTTTGTATGCTCATCAGTTGCTTCGTATGCTCATCAGTTGCTTCGTATGCTCATCTGCTGCTATGTATTCTCATCTGTTGCTTTGTATGCTCATCTGCTGCTCAGCCAATTAGACTAAGTCCTCATGCATGTTTCCAGAATATATACATTCATTTCCATCTCCCTTCAAAATTTCTTGCATTTTCTTAGACTAAACAGTTTTTCCTAACTAAAACTTCTAAAGAGAATGTTGAAGTCATTATTACTCGAATCATAATATCTACTACTCCTGCCTCCAGTATCACCAGTGATAACTATGTCATGAACTTCGTTTGTGTTTCATTTTTTATACAATTCTTTTTCTGTTTTCCCTACTATACATTTTTGATCAGAATAACCGTTTCCGTCTTCTTTCCACATTTCAGAAACATACTCAGTTCATTTTTATTATTTATACATATTGACCTTTTTTTTACCTCCATTTTATATTTTTAACATTAAAAGATTTATGTAGCAATAAAATAATAGTGCTACCAGAGAAATTAACATCTCTTCTGAGAAGGGGGGATGTAGATAATGGAAAGGACCATGACACATTGTTTCTAAATCTCTACCTATACCTAAAGTAGTTGAGTTATTTGTCGCATTGACATTGATACTAAAAGTCCACTTTTTCAAAGTGAATACAACTTCCTTATATACTTAGTCGTGAATATACCAGCGACTTCAAAAGGGATAACTAATTTGCATATTCCTTTAAGAACGAAGTTTTATTAATTCACTGTTTGTGTTTTTCTGTTTTATTATCGGAGGATTAGCTTCATTTCACTATTACACTGAATTCTATTTGTGCATATTTTCTACATTGTGCATAATTGCATAGCATTTAGGGTAATCGCTGTCTCTATCTGTGGAACGGTCTCTGCCAAACTAGTCTGTCAATTTTTGGTTTACAGACTTAAAACTTAATATATGGAGTATTTGGACCTGTGGGACAAAATCAATTTAATTTTAATCTGGAAAATTGTTGCCAAGGGGTGAAAATGGAAAAATTGGAACTTGGCAAGCATTGTTCCATGTAATGTGTATGTTCTATGTATGCACAAATATACATTTATACATTTAACTGTTAATTTGTCAAGTTTTGATATGTATATGTCGTTAGTACAGATTGTAGTGGATACTGCTGGAGAGCTAAATGTTTTGGTTTCGATTCTAGTTGATGGCACCCAAGTCAATTTTTTTTTTAAACTTTTGAAATCAGTTCTATATATTGGCTACAATATAATTTTTTTTTAATTTCACACGAAGGTACTTGATGGGTCTGGGAGTCTTCTTAGATAGGTTTTGTAGTGGAATGAGTCTGGTAAATATTGAAAATCAATAATCAAAAACTTCCGATTGAAGAAGTAAGTTCGATTTTGACCAAACCTAACACTTTTATACAACCTAATATCACAAATGCAGTTAAGAAGTTTTATCAACCTAGAAGCAGAAAGGCCCAGCCTATAAAATTAACGTTAGATTCTTTTATAAGACACGGGTGCGTTCGAAACGAATGTTTCTTTTTACCGCACAATTGAACCATGATACTTGACTTTTGTGCGTTTAACTTTAATTCAAGTGATTACGTAAACATAATTTCATAAAATCAACAGTTGGTTCTTTAATATGACAGGGGCGCGTTTGAAATGAATGTTTCTGTTTAAAGCAAAATTGAACCATGATACTTGACTTTTGCATTTTAAACTTTAATTAAAGCCATTACTTACAGATAATTATTTTCTTTTTTACATTGTAGTCACCACTTATCAAGGCCCAGAAGCCACTTGGGGGTAAGGGTTATTGTGTGTACAGTAATCAGTGGGATAGTGTCGTAGTAATCGTTAGTATTGGAGTTTTGATAACGTGTCTTACTTAAGGGGGCGGTTCGTCAGGAATTTGTTTATGTTGGACTTGAAGACATCCAAGGTTGTAGTCAAGTGGGAAACAGGCAAACGGAAGAGAGTTCCTCAGGCGTGCACTTCTAAGAAAGAAACTTCGTTCATGAAATCTACGTTTTGATTTAGGCACAGATAAAGAGTGGGGAAAATTATTTCATAAAAATCAACAGAGTCTCAACAGTGTAATATAGACTACAATATAGTGTAGACTAATTCAGTGCACAGAGGCAAGTGAAGCTTCGTTGCGGTACATTGCAGAGTGGGATGGGGATCCCTAACTAGAGCAGGCAATCAATCGATTTGATTAAAAAATCGGTAATTTCTCTGATTTCGATGACAATGAAAATATGGGAGCATGGAACGTTTATTGATCCTCATTCAGTACCAGGCAACGTCGGGTTTCCCTGCTGGTCATAAGTGTATTTTTATTATTATAAATTCATACTTATGCAAAATGATGTCAAAAAGAAATTTGTTTTTGATTTTAAACATCTAGCGTTCATGTATGTTTTTGTACAAAACATTTCAATAAACAAATCTTCACAATGATGCTGGATTAAGCAGAGCAGAGAGGGAAAAGATAACAAAATACAAAGGTCTTACATATGACATGAAAAGAAACTGGAATCTTAGGAAGATCTCTATCATTCCAGTAATTATAAGAGCAACCGAACTCATAAAAATAATTTCAAAACTACCTGGCAAATATACCCGGTGAACCAAGTGCAAGAGATATTCAAACAATTGCACTTAAAGGGACAGTTAGAATTTTAAAAAGATCTCTTGAGTGGAATGTATGAGATAGCGGTAGGATGCCAATCTCCAGCTAGAAGAAAATAAGAAAAAAAAAAAAAAAAAAAATGTATGCTATCCCACTGATTACTATACACGCAATAACCCTTTAAACTAAAAATGATTTATATATTTAAAAAAAAATCTTATTTAAATATTTTGACAAGTTAATTAAAAACATAATAATTTAACGTTTTGACCTCTGATAATCGCCAAGGTCAATTTATAATAACCTATAAATATCATAAGCACATTTCTATATAAAGTTAGACATGTGCATATGTTTATATATTTCTATAAATATGATTCACTCATAAACTAATTAGCAGGGGTACCCGGCGTTGTCCGGGTGTTTGAAGGTGTAAAAGAAAAAAGTTTTAGTAGTCAGGCAGGCTTGAACACGTGACACAGTGACGGAAAAGAAAGTGAAAGAAAACTTGACATCTTACCGCTAGGCTATGAAGCCATAGGAAGTGAAAAGCGTTCAAATTTAGCGATGTCAATCAAAAAGTTGACTTGTTAAGTAAATGAGTTCATGCAGGTGCAGAAATAAAAGTTAGCTGAAGGCCAGTTCAGCTTTCTGCCATTTAATTCATTTGTTTCCCCACGATGTTGGGAAAAACCAGCTCCCCACAAAAAGGGAATTAATAATTAGCAATTGTCTGATTTGAGGGTTTCCCCCCACATTGATCAAAGCTAATTGCTTTCTGACATCCCTGGCAGAAAAGCCGGGAAACTGCTTTCGCTTAGTTTCGCTTTTATACGAAAAACACGCAAGAGGATGGAACAGCATGAATTTTATAAAAGTCGATCAAATTAAATCTAGAGACGACATCCCTTTGCAAATCCTAGATATTATAATCTAGGGAGTATATAAAAAATTGAAAAACATAGTAATCCTTTCGAGAACCCCACCCCCACCCTCGAAAAAAACCTTTGCTGAACATACAAAAACGCGCACACTGTTTTGCCTTTTATTTATATAGATTAACCGATCATTATGAATTTTGAAACACTACTGTTAGGTGTAAGGATCGTTAATGTGGGTTATAGTTATTTTGATTTCTTTTATGCAAAATAGATAAAGAGGAGTGAAAGTCCTTCATGGACACAACCTTCCATTTTAAAATTTAAATATTTCAGATTTGCATTAAATTTGATCCATAGTCATTAAACACCAATTAGGCTAGGTTCTCTTAATTTCAATTTAAGTCTAAAATTTTAGATATTTTCTAGAATCAAAATCATGTAAGGGATTTTGATCAAAATTGGAATAAATAATCTAGACCAGCGGTTCCTAATAATTGCGCCGTATCACATTGATGTGATGCAGAATGATTGCTGGTGTGCCCTGAAGATGTTATAGGTGGGAACCATTTTTTTTGTGTTTTAAAGTAGTTTTAAATGCTATTTTCCCATCTCAAATATTCACTTTTTAGGAAGGGGTTAGCCTTTGGTTGTTGGCATTTTTCATGTGCTGGCGGCCATCTTTGTTGGCTAACACCTTCGTAAGAAATGAATATTTTAGATTAAAAAAAAGGGCATTTAAAAGTACTTTAAAACACAAGAAAATGAGCAAGGTAGATATAAAAGTAGCTTCCATTGGTTATGGTATTTATTTATTGCATAATTGATTTTTTTTTTATCCTTTTTTGCGTTTGTTGTCTTCTTTGCTTAATTCCCAACATATTGTGTGCTCGTATTTACTTAAGGAATTATAAAAGTGGTGCAAAACAGTTTTGCTCATCCTGTATAAGTTTTGCTGCAAAATGCTACAATTGGTTTTGTTTCAGCGCAAGACATACACACAAATATCAGCTTCACTTGTATATATTATAGATAGATATATTAAAACATTTTTTTTTGTTTATTTACATCAACGTTCGACCATGTAATGTTGATTACGGGACATGTCAACTAAAATCATTCAAAAACGGATGAGAAATGTTGAATATTCTAAAAGAAATAATAAAAAAATAAATAATTTTCCAATTCATTTTTTTTCTCTCATTTTGAATCCATCTTGGAATAGCAAATTCTTTTTCAATCAGCAAATCCATTCAGAATAGATGATTAGCATCTGAAAACATATTTGCAACATTTTTATCATTAAATTTATAAGCAAACGTTCGATTTTCGGTGCAATTATTTTTATAAACTTAAGTTTAAAAAATGACATAGAATTTTAAAAAAAATGTGAAGCTAGTTACGACATTTAAATTTATAATGAAAGAAAAATCATATAAAATTCTCAATTATATATTTTCTTTATTTGCACAAAATCAGTTAATGTCACAAAAGATGCAACCTTTAAAAAAATGAACACTTCACATCTTCTAGGACGGTTGAACTTTGGATTCAGTATTTAAACTATGTAAACATAAAATGTTCACTTTGGCATTTGCAATGTGTACAAAGTGTGTACAAAGTGCAGACGATATTTATTCACAATTTTTAACTGTATATCTTTTAATTTTTATACTTTCATAATTGGTCTTGTCTTTTTGAAAACAGTGATTATATTTCCAAGGACATGTGGCGTAATGGATAAAGTACTAGGTAAATCCAGTTCTAAGTGATGCTCTTCTGTTCCTCAGTGAGAATAATACTAAGAATACAATTATGAAATAATTAAAACTTCTACTTCATGGCTGACAGAACGAGAGCATGATATCCCTGTGGATTAAATAAAAGATTCTATTCCATGGAGATTCTAAGTTCGACAGAATTATTTCTGAGTTCGACAAAATACATTTTAAGAAGGTCAAAATGAGAACAACACTCGCGATGAGAATAGTAGTCCAAATAATCCAAATTATATTTCCATTATCTTTTATTTTGTAGAATAATTGATTATAGACAATTTTTACTTCCATATGTATGGAAGAGACTCAGAATTCCTCAATGTCAATGGGCAGAGGGTAGAAAAAGGTCAGGAATGAATTGGAAAATTCAGAATCAAACTATGGCGTAACATCAGAAAGAAAAACACATGACGCTTCTAAAAGGCCAGAGTTTGTCACTAAAGATGACGTCATACTATCCCATTTCTACTCTGAAAATTTAAGGCCTAAACACTGATGGCTATATCACATTCTGAATCAGGAAGTGAAATTCTGGATTGACCAAGTAGGCCATATATGTGGCAGAAAAACTCAGTGTCCTGCTATGTCAGCTAGAAATGGTTGCTAGAAATTCATCAATCACACTTCACACGACATCTAACCTTCGAGTTCTTCTGACTGTAAACCCCTATGGATGTGTAGGTGATCAAGACACCATCAAATACAACTGCAACACAATGAGTTAGACCAGAATCACTAAGGCCTTTGGGAACTTAAGGTGGGAGACGACAGAAACTAAGGTTTATAGCTGATTGTAGGGTTTTCTTGGAATCAAAACCAAATCCAGGTTAATCCAGTTGAATTGTCATGAAGACAAACTGACTAAAGATGATTAAATTAAAAAAAAAAAAAGAAACAAGAAAATTGCCATGTTATTTTTTCCTGTAATGTATATCATTGGCACTTATTTTTTTTCTTTGAAATCGCTCCAGACAAGGTGTGAAGCCACTTGATGTGAGGAACTAATAAGAACAAAAGATGATTATCGCAAAACGGGGGATTTCTGTTGGTCTTAGTCTTGAAAAGACCAAGGTTATAGGGAGAGGGAAAACAGTCAGCAGGAAGAGAGTTCCACAAGCCTGCAGTTCTTGGAAAGAATCTACTGGAATAGGAAGCTGTATTACAATGAGGTATCGAAATGGCAAATTGATGGAGACCACTAGACTAACAAGTCGAACGAGGTGGAACAATGGAAGCATTTATAGAAAAGACTGAGACTAGCAACATTGTTTATTTGTATATTCTTCAAAAATGATTACTTTATTTGTCACAACTATGAAAAATCAATGCTTGCGTATCTAAACACTCTAGCCGTTACAAATGAAACGGGTTAGGCATGAATAGCAAAATTCAGAATTCAACTATGATGTAACATCAAAAAGAAAAACACATGACGCTGCTAAAAGGTCAGAGTTTGTCACTAAAGATGACGTCATACTATCCCATTTCTAATCTGGTCCTGGATATGACCTTAAACTATATCCGATGGTGAAGCCCCAGCTTGCAGGCTTTGGGGAGTGTGGAGACACCCTTTAATTGCTATTGCTCCCAGGTCCAGTCTGACCCGGAGTGGTAGTACCTCTTAGGGTCCCAACTATGGGTTAAATAGAAATCGACTTTAAAAAAACAAATATATTCTATTAAAAAATTGTTCTTCAAAATCACTGGATTCGGCATTAAATAACCTGAAACGGGTTGATATGCTGTAAAACAAAAACAACCAACCCATTTCTACTCTGAAAGCTTCAGGCTAAACACTGATTGATGGCCACATCCACATTCTGAATCGGGTAGTGAAAATCTGGATTCACTAGATTGGCTATATATGTAGCGGCAAAACTCGGTGTCCTGCCTGTTAGAAATCGATCACATTTCATCTAACATTTAACCACACTGGCTTGATTACTTTGTTTGTCACAACTAGGAAAGATCAGTGGCTTACGTATCTAATCACAACATAAGAGGAAAACTTTCAGAAAGTATTTACTTATTATTAAAAAATATTTGTGTACAACAAAATTTTACAGAAAATAATTGAGTATCTAAATTTTTTATTTAAGAAATTTATCTACTACTATTATTATTATTGTGATTATTATTATTATTATTATTGTTATTATTATTATTGTTATTATTATTATTATTATTGTTATTATTATTATTATTGTTATTATTATTATTATTGTTATTATTGTTATTGTTATTGTTATTATTATTATTGTTATTGTTATTATTATTGTTATTATTATTGTTATTATTATTATTATTATTGTTATTATTATTATTATTATTATTATTATTGCTGTTGTTGTTGTTGTTTATTCTACCATTATTAAGATTTTCTTGTTAGTTAATGTCATTAACAAACGGATTGTCTCCCCTTGGTGTCATACCAGCATAAAATCGCATTTAAAAAAATTTTCTTAAAATTCTACTTGATTATTTTAAGTAAATTCTTGTGCATATTAATATTTTTCGATAATAAATATTTCCTAAAGATTTCTGCTATTTTATTTATAATTGCCATATTTCGTTAGTGTATTTGTATAAACACCAAAAATTCATTAGGTGAAATCTTGGTGCTACTAACAAACTACCCCGTTTCTCTAAAGTCCTGTGTATGATTTTAAAAGACATTCAGTGATGAGGCCCTATTTGGGAGCTGTGGGAAATGTGGAGCAGCCTCTTAGTAACCATTGTTCTTAGTTTCACTTTGGTTCCAGAATGGTAGTACCTGTTAGGGCATCTGGTGCTACCAGACCATGTTCTCTGAAGATACTGGCTTCCTGATTAATGATATACCAAACATTGATGCTATTGTTTTCTTTTTTCTTTTTCTATGCAAAACTCAATTATGTTCTGTAAATTGAAAAACAAAAACTAATTTCTCTGGCCTTCGTCAGGTGTTGTCGTCTCCCCATGTTTTGGCCAGGTGAGCATAGTCTGAAGATAGCGGTTTCAATCCTACCCAAAGCCGACCAGAGGCTTACTTAGCCAAAACATGATTAGATGACAACAACTATGATGATGACAGTAATGCAATTAGGAGATTCGGAGTTCCTATCCTGTCGCAGTTATTACCTGACAAAGACCAGAGGAATAGTTGGCCAAAATGTTGTAAAACAACAACTAAGAAATATGAGGATAATAGTCCGCAATAAATAAATTAATAAATAATACTCATCTCAATAATGAATTCCAGTTAAATAATATAAAAACAAATTTCCTCTACAAAACAACCAAACCAAACACCATGAATAAATATTTGAAGATATAAAGAAGTTGAAGCATAAAATCTTTTCCCAAAATAATTCAACACTAAAAGGGTTGATATGCCATAAAACAACCAAACCAACTGCTTCTCTAAACATGGTTACTACACAGTATGTTGAAATGAATGATTCTGGGTCGCAGTTCTCATGATAAGTTCAAACAGTTGTGAGGAACAATGGCAGCAACTCCAGTCATGCCAACAATTGTGTGAAGTGATGTGTCCATGTTGATAGACCAGCAACGTCATACCAGTGAATAGACCCTGTCTGTGGGGCATCAGAATATACTGATTGTCCTTTTTCAGAGAGTAAAAACTTCTCAGTGGGGCCACCCGTTGTCTGTGGATGGCAACCTGATATGACTTAGGACAGATTCTTGGTGGTTGAAGAACTTGGAAGTCATGATTTAGCACCCCCCCCACTTCCAAACACACCACATTGATCCTTACTTGGGCTATACGGGCGGCGTACAGAGAGGCTCGATCGGATCAACCGACTGGTCATGTTGAAATGCGGTTAAATAAAACATTTACTCAAACCAGCTAACAAGATACAGATCTATAAAAAGTCTTTTGTTGCCTCTATGACTGCAGGCATTTCAACCAACTTCAACTCGATTGAAAATGCATTGCCGCAGATTTCATGACAACTGCTAATGGGAAAGTTAAATCTGTTGATGCAGAAAATTTAGGCAGAAATAATTTGCTGATGATTGTGGCCAAGAAGCAAAGATAAAGAGGTTTTCTGCGGTGTTAGAAGTGCTGCGTCCTAGAATAAAAATCAATTGGAAAAACGTTGTTGATCCATCTGTACTATTTACTTGTTTAACTGCTATTTTGGGAACAGAAGGTGAAGTAGTTGAGCAGCTTGGTGATGTATTTACTCAAGAATATTGTCATGACGGTTGAGGAGCATTTGCGTCAACATGCAACGCTGATTAATGAAAGTTGTGGCAGGTGAGATGAAAGTAATCAAACTGGACTTTTTGTAAAATGTTTGTGATTTGTTTTTGTGGTCCAAATTTGAATTTACTGCATCAAAATTATAGTTTTAAGATGATTTGGATTGCTACATCGACCGAAATGTGAAAATAACGACCAAGATGAGATAGTTTTAAGTTGTTCCCCATTTTAGTTTTAGAAGTGACTAGCGGGGGGTACCCGGCGATGCCCGGGTGTCTTGAGGTAAATCAAAACTCCGGGGGGGGGGTGTTAAATAATAAAAAAAAAATGTTTTGGTAGGTGAGTATGAGAATCGAACCTGTACCCTTGAGTTGGAAATTAATATGTGAAAAAAAAACAAAAAAACATGCTACGTTAACCATTGAGCCACGGCGACAGACACCGTTAAACAGGTTTGAAATTATTTATTTAACTATAAAATCGGGTGTGCGCAATAAAAGTTAACTCTGCTTCCATTTGACCTAATTAAGAAGGTCAAATAGAGTCACGCTGGACGTTTTTCCCGGCGCAATGCCGAGAACGTCCGTTTGAGTTTAGTTTCAGTTTATTTATACTAAAAAGCCCAATCAACCCGCGAGAAGCCAAAATAGCAATAATTTTGTAAAAGTCGATGTAAATAAATCTATAAGCTACATGCGTTCCCAAATCCTACATATTATTATCTAGAACCGATATACACAGTTTTAAGCGATAGTAACGACCCCGGGAGCGTGTGCGAGAAAAGCCTTTTGAAGACATACACGAAATGGTCACACACATTTTGCCTTTTATATATATAGAAGAAGAAAAGAAGAGAAATGTTGGCAGATTCAGGTAATTTCAAGATCTTGAACTCTATATGAGATACATGGATGGTATTCGGCTCTCGGTCAGCCCAATCATTTCATCTTTTTTATTCATGTTCTCATTAGTTGATTTGAATTTAACCCGCGTACGCGCGAACATTAAAAACAGATAGTTATTTTCATGGCAAGTGCTCAGCGGAGATCTATTCTATGGTCTCCCCTCACCAAACTTTCACGAAAAACACTCATCTAGCCAAAACCACTATTAATAATTTCCCACACTCTTTATCTGTGCCTAAACTTAAATGTAGATTCCATGAACAAAGTTTCTTTCTTAGAACTGCACGCCTGTGGAACTCTCTTCCGTTTGCCTGACTACAGTCTGATTGTCTTCAAGCCCAACGTAAACAAGTTCTTGATGAAGCGTCCCCCTAAGTAATTTAATTCACAAAATTTCCACAACTTATGCTTACTACGCTATAATCACATTGACTAATGTATACCCATTAACCCTTATCCTCGAGTGGCCTCCGGGCCTTGATAAGTGGTGATTCTTGTGTAAAAAAAAAAAAAAAAAGCTTGCAGACGAAGATGAAAAATAGCGTTCCTGTTGCATAGCCAATTTGTAGAAGTCTCAAATTGTAAAAGTCGTATATTTTGGCGCCACGTAGTTGTTCTTCAGCCATATTCTTCTCAAGCACTTTCAATCGGTACATCTGATGCTGTTGTTGTCATTCTTTTCTGTATTGAGTCTTGGTATATTTGTAGTTAGTTCTATTTTTTTTTATCCATAAATATAAAAGCAAAAATGTATGTATGTGTGTTCGCTTTTTCTGTATGTCTACAAAAGGCTTTTTTCAGAGAAGCGGTCGGTCGGTTCACAACTTTTTAAAACTTTTTATATCACATATAAATCGTAATATCTCAGTTAACAACGAAGCTCGTCTGTCTATTTAATTTGCTCGATTTCGGGAAGATAAATATTCAACATCTGTCGCTCGCCGCATGTGGGTTAGTCTTTTTCCTATAACATCTTGGGAAGAAAAAAAAAAAAGCGCTCCGCAGTAAATGAAATACTATCCCACATTCAAACTTGACCTCATTAACTCATTAAAACGTGCACCTGCCAAATCCAAGTAATTAAATAAATTCAAACGTGTTTCCGTTAGCATCTCGCGGTGGGGCAATGGTTAAGCGTTACACGTTTTTTTTTTTCACACTTTAATTTACAACTTTGCCTCAACGGTTCGGGTTCGATCCTCATATTTACTTTTTTTTTTTTTTAACCCCATACCCACGTACATCAAATCTGTTGCAAAAGGTCGCTGGAAAAATGGTTGGATCCTTCTATCGATCCAGTAGATATCTCACTGCTGATGCAATTCTCTACCTATATAAGAGCCAGGTACGTCCAAGGATGGAGTACTGTTGCCAAATCTGGGCAGGAGCTGCTAGGAAAACCTTATCCTGGCTTGACAGAGTTCAAAATAGACTTCATAGCCTAGTTGGGGGTGCCCTCTTCTCTTCCCTGCAAACTCTTTCTCACAGAAGAGACATTGCGAGCCTGTCTCTGCTTTATCATTATTTTCATGGCAAGTGCTCGACTGAGATCTAATCTATGGTCCCCCTTCACCAAACATTCACAAGAAACACTCGTCTATCTTAAAACACTATCAATAATTTCCCACACTCTTTATCCATGCCTAAACCTAAACATACATTCCATGAACAAAGCTTCTTTCTTAGAACTGCACACCTGTGGAACTCTCTTCCATTTGCCTGCTTTCCGGCTGACTATAATATGATCGTCTTCAAGTTCAACGTAAACAAGTTCTTGACGAGCCGTTCCCCCTTAACTAATCCAATTTACCAAATTTCCACTACTAACAATTACGTCACTGTCCCATTGACCTCTGTACACTCATTAACCCTTATCCTCGAGTGGCCTCTGGGCCTTGGTAAGTGGTGACTCCTTTGTAAAAAAGAAAAAAAAAATCTCCTTACATGGTCTCCTATAAACGCGGTCCTAAATAGTAGCCCCTTATGTCCAAGTCACAATAATTCTTGTTTGAGATGAAAAGGTATTTTTTAAAAATCTATAAAAAAAAAATTTTTTAAATAAAAAACTATTCGTACGTTTGCTTCAGAGCTTCAATTATTTTTATTTTGTAAATCAGTCTTACGAAACTACTAAAGTAAATATTTGTTTGAAGTTGCCAACTTTTTTTTGATTGTGAGTTTTGTGTTTCTCACCGGGTCTTTTTGAATTGACAATTCGCCATATTTGTTTTTATGTCTATAGTTGATAATATATAAATTGTATAAGAATTGATCGTACCTTTTTGAATCTCTCTTTACCTCAAAAGATAATAAGATTATTTTCCTTGCATCTACCATGAATTGGAAGCTTTCTTCAGAGCTATCAATATTAACTCATAACCAGTTACTTCAAAGTAATTTTTCAGAAGGGTAGGTTATATGAAAACCAGCTGAAGTAATCGTCTACAGAGCAGTATCAGAGTAGCATTTATCAAACCATTGCTTTACTTGAACAGTATTCTTCCCCATCAGAAAGCAATGCTTTATCAATACACGAAATTCAGAATATTCCATTGTTTGGAAAAAATTACAATAACGTCAGTTAAAGAACTATAATTTGTGAAACTAATAAAACGATTATGCTCAAATTTTGACTCCTGCCATTTGAAGATTAGTTCTTTATAAAAATCATAGGAATTCTTTATTAGTGGTGCCATTTATGTCAGGCCTGGGACTTAGTGATATGTTAGGAACTAAATGCCGAGCAAAGTGTATTTTCAGAATTTAAGGATCATAATAAGAGAAAAAGGGTTGGGGGACAGCACTACTGTAAGACAACTCCGTTGGTTTGTGGGAGACCTTTGGGCATGGTCGAGAATCCACTTAGCTCCCTAGATCAGGGTAACGTGAGGTCAATAAAAGTAGGTGACTGATGTAATGTGGAAGCAAACGGAAATAATTCTGTTTATGGTTTTGTATTTTGTTGTGCTGAGCAGAAGATTGTACCTCTGAGTACAATCGTCAGGACACTCACCCAGTATGGGCAGTGCTCGGATAGAAAGAAACTGCAACCTACTATCTGTACAACTGCAAAGAAAGCTGTGGCGATACATCAAACTCTTTATTTGAGAAAAAACGTGAATAGTGTTCTGAATCAGAACACCTCGTTTTGTAAAGATTACCATGATAAACAGGTGGAATCTGATTGTCATCAAACTATTCTATGACGACCAACAAAAAATAACGGGAAAGATCATGGGTAGAAGAAGCAGAGAATGACAGCGAGAGGCATACGTTGACAGTCTGAACATTTGGGCAACATAAAAAATGGTGAGCAACAATGAATTCATGAATGCCTCAAGGCAGGACACCACTTGAATGAATAAAAGAAAAACCATGTTTGGGCAAGAGAGAAGTAAAGGTTGGAATTGAGATTCATTCATCGAGTTATGTCTGCCTGTATTAAAAGTGATTGTTTTAGATTGCTATGATTCAGTATTTTTTATTAATATTGTAAAAAGAAGAGAATTCCAAATGTTTGTTGTTTTTTTGTTTTTTGTTTTTTTCAGCATATTAGCCTTTTCAAATACTGATTGGGTACCAGTAATTGAACATAAGTTGCTCTTTTACCCATAGCTGGATGTAAATTGCTAGTTCGTATCTTTCTCAATTCATGCTTTATTGTGATTTATTGTCAATATTCCTTCTTTAGAATGCTTAATTTGATCAAATATAGGATTCGAACACCACATCAAAAATTCCATAGTCTTCAATTGCATCCATTAAAGCAATCCTTCATATTCTTAGTATTTAGCATGTATTTATCGATTTACATTTTTTTTTTTTTTTTTTTCAGTAAAAACCTTGATTCTAGTCCTTCACTAGACTCAAAGAGAACTCGCTCACCTGGTAGGAAAAATAAAGATAAATTAAAAGGCATGGATGAGGATACATTAATTGATGAGGTAAGTTCTGCTTGTTATAATTTTTTATTGATAAAGTTTTCTTTTTTAACATTTACCAGCTGAAATGATGGCGAAAACAATGTCCCTCATCATCACAAGTGAGACACACTACAAGAGATATTACATTTCATCGGGTTGACGATTCCATTCCACCAAGATGCAATCCCACTAATCATCTGAATAAATGGCACCATTTTGTCTCCAACACACAAATTTGGATGCGATGCAGGATTATTCCCCCTTAATCAAGCGCTTTTGAAGAGGAGACTTGATTCTGCCATGCTGCATGCTTCAACACAGCAGAGTTCATCCATGGAACTCTAACTGCAGAACCACTCCAAGATTAGTTACACGCCATCAAAGCTGACGTCAGACCAATCTCCAGTTCACAGGTCTACGATGTTCACCATTGATCCTTGAACTGGCTGCTTATAACTATGTCGGCTGCTGTGAACCGTTGTGTCTGGTCTGTGGATGCTGTGTGTTCTATGACAGGAGCCGGCTCAACCTATCCTGGTTAAATGCTGTCAAAATTAAGTAAAGAAATTAAATTAAACTAAGGCTAAAAAACACCCATACGTCTCGACTACCCCTGAAGTAAAAAAAAAAAATTATTTATATATATATATATATATATATATTTATTCTGCAATGGAAAAATATTTGTTTTAATCTCTACTTCTTGAGTAGCATACCCTAGTTCAGCTGAATAAATTACTAGTCATAAGCATCCAAAATTAATGACCCAACCCTAATTTAATACGGAAAATGTTATTTCTATCCAGTCGTTTTCTATGACTAGGATTAAGGTCGAATAGTTTAATTTCAAAAGGAAAACTCATTTATTGATGGTGTTCTTCATTGCTGCATCTCTTGAGAAGCAATTGTCACTATGATGACAGGGGAGTGGGTGCAAACCAAACTCGACATGAAAGTTCCACATGTTTCCAAATGAAAGACCAGACTACCAGAAATAAAACAAAACCTTCACTTGCTTCCATTTAAAGAATGTAGATTGAAGAAAGATGGGTTGTTGTGCATAAAACCAGACCCTAACTTTCAAACACGCCGGCAGGTGGCGCCCGCGTCTGTCAATTGAGGTATGGAAGCACAAAATGTGTACAATTTTCAAATATATTTTATATTTATTTTTTTCATTCCCTTATAATAAATATATATAAAAATACGTAACTTGTATCAGTTAATCTTTTCAATTTTTCAATCGCATATCTTTTCAAATAACTACGTTTATTTAATCTGTTGTTCTATATTTTGTCAAACTATTTAGATATTTTGAAAGTATATTTATTTACAGAAACATGAAAAGAAAAAGTTAAGGTCTGATCTTTTGCACAATCACCGAAAGATTTTTTGTTTTAATTTGTATCAAACACCCTCTGAAATTTTTGTAAAGAGTGGAGGAGCTTTTTATTATTTTTCTTAGTAATCGCAAATTAGCAATAAGAAAGTAAATATGAATCTTTGAGAGGATACAGAGGACTTTGATCTCGACCCCGCGTACTCGTGCGGGATATGCGGCAGGGTGTGCCTGTCAAAGGCAGGCCTCAAGAGTCATGGAACTACACACGCGGGACATGAACTGGGAGCACGGGAGGCAGGGGGGCGGTCACCAACAAGGTTATCCTGCAGAATATGCGGCAAACTGTGCAGGCCGGGTGGGGCTATGTGGAATCATATGCGGACTCACTCACACGCCATCGTATCGTGAGGGTTGGCCGTCTTCTGTAAAGAAGTGGCAGTCACCATATATATTTATATATATATATATTTATATATATATATATTTATATATATATATATTTATATATATATATTTATATATATATATTTATATATATATATATATATATTTATATATATATATATATATATTTATATATATATATATATTTATATATTTATATATATATATATTTATATATATATATATTTATATATTTATATATATATATATTTATATATATATATATATATATATTTATATATATATATATTTATATATATATATATTTATATATATATATATATTTATATATATATATTTATATATATATATTTATATATATATATATTTATATATATATATTTATATATATATATTTATATATATATATATATTTATATATATATATATTTATATATATATATATATTTATATATATATATATTTATATATATTTATATATATATATATTTATTATATATATATTTATTTGTTTATATATATATATTTATTTATTTATAGAACTATCCTAACAGCCATCCTAACACTAACAACACTCATTCTCCCCTTCAAAATAGTCCTCATACAGACATTGTCCCACCATTTGTTGAACACAATGAACAAAATTCAAACTATTTAACTAATACAAATCAGCAAATTAATATTAATACCAGACCTCGAGCTTTTAATAAAGTACATACATATATCGGCGCTACTTCAACATTAATTAAGAAAAGAATATCAAACCATATTTCTTCTTTTAACAACCATAATTCTAATATAACCAAGGAACTTCTCTAACCACTTTAATTAAATAAAACTTAACTCTAACAATACTCCCTTCTCAATCAAATGGACTATTATAAAAAAAGTTAAGTCTTATACTCCAGGCTCTGTCATGTCGCCTCTGTACAACCGAAGTTATAACTATAAGTACTTCCCCTCAAAGTAACAATATAATAAATTCTAAAAATGAACTGATCTCTTTCTGTAAACATAAGTCCGAATTTAATTATGGCAATTTTGAAAGTACATAGTTATTACTTTTACCCTTTATATAGATATAAAGATTTTTCTTTAACTTTATCGTTGTTCGACATACTTCTTAATACTTTATAATTTAATAATCCTTTATTTTAATTCTTTATCTCTTCTTTGCATGGCCGTTTTTTTATCTGCATTTTCTGTTTTATTCTTTAAACTTTCCTATCTATCTAATATATCAATCTACCCACACTTTCATTTTACTATATGCATTTACTTACTTTTTTTCTTGAATTTGCAGATACCGGCCATCCTCTCCCCTTATATAATTTTTATTTTTTATTTTTATTCTTATTTTATTTTATATTTTATTTTTTATTATATTTTATTTTGTATTTATTTATTTATTCTTTATTTTCTATATATTTATTATTTATTTTTTATTTTCCTTTTAGTGTCGTTTAACAACTCTTGGTGATATTTTTTTAAGTGATGACCTATACATTTCACTTGACCTATATTATATTGCCCTGTATATTTTTACGCGCCTTTAACATTTCCTGTCTGGGTCATTTTGACTTTTGTTGCCCTTTATTTTATATTTTATTTTATATTTTATATTTAACTTTATCCACATTTTTTTTCTCTTCCCAGATCTGTCTTATTTATATTTATGTGTCGGAAGTAGAGTGAAAAGCATATCTTAGTTTTCTTTTATTAATATTATTGGAATCTTTCTTTTTTTTTCCCCCCTTGTACACATTTTTGTGAATTATTCCATGGATTTCTGCCTTTGGATTATTATGAACCATCTTCTTCCAATTACGGGATTTCCTTGGATTTTACTTGTACAAATGGAAATTCTTTTAACTTTCTTGAAGTTTTACTTTTGGATTTTACCGTCACTGGATTTTTATCTTCCATCAGATTATCCATTCATGTGTAATCACCTTTTTCTTTACCATATTCCCTCTGCTTAACTTTTTTTGTTTTCAAGTAAGATCTTTGACTTACTTGTTGTTTCATCAAATACTTCTGCATGCAAAATCCGATCCTGCATTTTGCTAATTCCTGCCCTCTGATGAGAAGGAAAGTATTTCTTCGAAACTCCGCGGATTAAGGACTATCCATTTATCTAGTGTTTCCTTTTCAGATTAAATATGTTTTTAACTCATTTCAAAGTGTTTTTAGCATATTTTATTAACTGTTTGCTCATATTATAAGCGCTATTTCTTATTTGGTTTTATCGAGCTTTTATATCTGGCTGAGATAATTTTATAAATATTAATTCTTTAATATTTATAATTTACTTTAATTTTACCATCTTAGATCATTTTGGTAAATTCAATTGTAATTTTCATTTTATATATGTATATATATATATATATATATATATATATATATATATATACATACATATATACATATACATACATATATACATATATACATACATATATATATACATATATATATATATATATATATATATATATATATATATATATATATATATATATATGTCAATCTTTCCCGTGAACTACCGAGTAACGATTAAAATAACGATTAAAAAAAATTATATTCAGATCTCTCAGTCGTATTTTATTAAATAGAAATTTAATTTTGGATGTCAAAGAAATTACAAAAAAAAAATAGCAAGTGAAGGTATTAACGGTTAGGTACTGTTTGCCTCTTATTTCTTTCTGGTTGTCGTTTATTATAAAATTTAATGAGTGTTTTCATAGACGATTTATGTGTAAAATGCCTTTCAGGATGTGAAAATTTCAAGATACGAAAGCTAAACCGGAACCAATTAATTTCGTTTCTAGATGTTCTACATTGCGTGTGTGTGTATATGCGTATGTATATATATATATATATATATATATATATATATATATATATATATATATATATATATATATATATATATATATATATATATTTTTTTTTTTTTTTTTTTTTTTCAAGTCTCTTCACCTTTTTCATCCTATCATTTTCCTTTCTCATAATGATTGGACATCTTTCAAGTAGTACTTTCTAACTTCATTACTTTCAATTGCTCATCAACTTCGTCTCTTTCTCTTCTCTTTCTTTTGTGTCAAATCAATGTTTTCACAATTATGCAGAGTTTTTTCTTTTTCTTTCTTTTTCTTTTTTTAACAAAAAACAAAACTCTTACAGAAAATCTTGATTGCCTTTGTTCAATCGTTGATTGCATTATTCTACCGAATCGTGAATAGTGAATAATGTTTTCTATTTCATTTCTCATTCATAGATGAGTTTTCCTTGGTGTTAAATTATACATTATTTAAGACGCTTTCGTGTAAATCGGTCGTATGTATTGTCTTTTAAGCATTTAGGATCTCGTTTTCTATATCTACATGTGTAGTGTTGTCCCTTCTTAAATTAATGATCACTGTTGTTAAAAAAAAAAAGACACAATGCTTGTTTAAAATATCTATTTGACAAGAAAGTTCTTGCGCTTTTTAAATTTTAAATTCAGATCAACATATCTTGGCTCAAACAAAGCATGATCAGAATCAACAGACTTTTGCGAACGCAGTACAAGTGTATTTAAAAATCTTGCGTTCTGGTGACGATGGAGTCGCTGGAGGCGTCTTTGATATCAGGTTTTTGAAGCATTTCCCAAGCAGGAAGTTGTCGAGATGCTTGAAAAAGTGGTAGTCGGTAGGTGAGAAATCTGGAGGGTATGGCCGATGAGGCAGAGTTTCGTACCCATTTCATTCAACTTCTGCAGGGTCGGTTTAGCAACATGCGGTCAGGCATAGTGTGGAGGAGAATTGGGCCTTTTCTGTTGACTAATGCTTGATGTTGCTGTTGGAGTTTCTGATTCATTTCATCCATTTGTTGACAGTACTTTCCCATCATCATAGTTTTGCCTGCATTTAAAAAACTGTAATGGATGAGACCAGTCGCAGACCACCAAACAGTCAGCATGACCTTCTTTTGGTGCAACTCTTACTTCAGGAAGTGTCATAGAACTTCGTTGGCGTCTAACCACTGAGCTGAGCATCGCCAATTATTATAAATAACCCACTTTTCATAACAAGTCACAATCCGGTGGAGAAACGGGTCGTTCTTGTTGTGTAACATCATTTAATATCAGAATTAAAAATTCTGCAAGAACTTTCCTGCCCAATATTAATATAAAAAAATAAGAGTATAGAAAAATCTGTATGATGTATGTACTCGTGACGGAATGAAAATATTATACACAAAAAATCATGTAAATTGATCCAGTAGTTTTATTTCAAAATATGAAACTCAAATTTTGTAGCTAAGCAAACAGTGACGATATTGCAACACCATGCTGAAAATAGTATGGAAACAAGGGCGAGAACTCTAAACGATTTAAACTTGCGAGATTTTTAAAAGCCATTTTAACAGCAAGACATTACAAAAACTCAAATTTGCTAAAAATTGATTCTTTTTATAAAAATAAAACTAATCAATTTACGTGATTTTTGGAATATGGTATTTTCTTTCTGCCATGAGTATGTACTTATACAGATTTTCCTTAATTTTTATTTTTCAATATAGGAACAATTCTAGACAAGCAGCAAATGTTCTGATTTGGTGTTATGCAAAATAATTTGGTGTCAATTATTTCAAACTTTTGTGTAAATCAACAAGTAATTTGTTTTTTTTTTTTAGGAATTGTGCAGTTAAAGCAACAAACTAAAGGAAAAATCAAATCCATATATATATATATATATATATATATATATATATATATATATATATATATATATATATATATATATATACAGTGTAACCCCGGGATACGGCATTAAGAATTGGTAACAAAATACAGAAAAGTGTATAATTCACATGCATATAATCAAATAACATTATAAATTAGACCGAAAGGCCGGGAAAATACCATAACCAGGGGCCGGAAAAACATTGTATTTCACATCGTAACCTGAAAAAAACCGTACCCTAGGACCACCCTATCCCGGGTTTCTATTGTATCTATAAAAGTGAGAATGTGTGTGTGTGAGGGTACTTCTAAACATATATACCCAACGAAGTTTTATCTATAGACTTAAAATTTGGTATATAGGATATTCAGACATGTGGAAAACTTTTTAATCTGTTTACATCCAGAAAAACGGGCTGCTAAAGGGGTCAAAATTGAAAAATTGGTGCATCGGAGTCATCAGATTTTTATCTGTTTGCCAACTGTTTCACGAATGCAGATGCCTGAATCGTTCTTATGACAGATTCTTTATGCTAATAAGTAGGTTTGAAAACACTTTTTAAAGATTATGTCAACCTGACCTAATGGTTATCGTACTTGGCTCACTGTCTTTAGGTTTTTTGTTTTCGATCTCAACTCTAATATTTTTTGTTTTTTTTTACTTACAAAAAGTGAACTATTTAGAAAAAACATAATACTCGCATGCACATGTCTTGGTTTCTGTATTAATTAAAATATAATATTTATGCATATTTTGAGACTGGGCAACGCCGGGCAGCCTGCTAGTATGCAATTAATAAATGTTACCATAACCAATAAAAATGACTTTTCTACTTACCTGGTTCATTTTTTTTTTTTATGTTTTAAGTAGTATTAAATTCTCTTTATTCATTTCAAAAATTCGTTTTTTACGAGCTGTTAGCCAACAAGATGGCCGTTTAGATTATTTTTAATGGGAAATAGCCGGCCAACATCTTCTTGGCTAACAAATTGTAAAAACGGAATACTTGAGATTAGATAAAGCGCATTTAAAGCGGATTTAAAAACAAAAAAAAAAATCTTGGCCAGATAGGTAGAAAAGTAACTTTTGCAACAGCGCAGATGCATGTATGTCGATTTTATGTAAATGCCGAACTGTATGCGAGGTGACGTCATGGAAAGGCAAGGAAAAAGCTTATCACAAGAAGAACGTGTGCACACGATCACGTTCGAGAGGATCCTGATCACACTTTCTTCAGGAAAGTATCCAGAAATAAATGTTGTTGCTTAACCTACATGTTAACGCATGAGTAACGATAATGTTACACTTTCATTGGCTATGGTAACATTTATTTATTGTATACTAGTGGAGGGGGCACCCGCCGTTGCCCGATCGTAAAATCCACTTTAAAAAAATACAGAACTTGAATGCCATCAGCCAGAAGCGAAACTAAAAGCGAAATTTAGTAAGCAAAAAAAAAAAAAGACACTGAAGGTTGAGCATAAATTTGCGTTACTTAAGTGCACAAGTGAATTATCGATACACAGATGTTATGGCGCTACAAATTTATCTTTTTAAAATGAAAGAACAAAACGACCGTTCAGGCATGCGCAGTTTGCAAACAGCGTTGAAAGCATGGTTTTTACCTGATCCCACCTTCAAACAAAACGACATTTCTACATGAAATAATTGAGGATTTTTTTTCCAATTTTTCAATATTATGTGTCTGAGAGATCACTCTTTCAAACGGTGCCACGTTCGCTGCTTCAATGCAGAGGACAAAAGTTTTCAGCGGACATACAAACACACACAAACAAACACTCTTTATATAATAGATGTTTTTTTGTAACCTTTTTTTTTTTTTTCGTTTGTTGGCTTCACTGCAAAATCTTTTTTTTTTCTTTTTTTTTTTAAATTTTTCAGAAACTAGTTTTTATGGTAAGAATTTTTATTATTCTTCGGAAGAGAAGATAACTCGTGACATGATTAATCATAATTTTCATGATTGCACTAGAATTTGCTTGACGATTATGTGGATGAAAACATACCCTTCATTTACCTAAACACTATCTTGCGTGTCGAGTAATAATGTGTGGATCACAGACAGAATTCTAAATTTGGTTCCACTTCATGATCGTATGACACCCAAAATGGCTTCTAATATATTTCCTCGAGAGATATATAAAAATTGAAAAAATGTTTTAAAAAGTAATAACTGTTTTTTCCCATTAAAATTGGAAATAATAAACGTCAATGCAAACCTGCATCATATTAGAATTCGATTATAATTGCCAGGTCAAGAAGCACCTTATATCCTGATTGCCTATCTTGTTTAATGGGATAAAATAAAGTATTAGAAAGAAAATAATGTTAAATACATATATATTTATAAAATTAAATATTGCTTGACTACAATTCCTCTCATTTTACGTTTGTCAAATTTCTATAATTATTTAACATTTGTTTCCATGCTAGCATAGGTTGAAGAGTTTTGCATGATGGCAATGGCTCTTCATAATATATATATATATATATATATATATATACATACAAGGTGACCAAAAAAAACGGGCCCCAACTCTAATTAGGCCCCGTTTCTTAGTGTTTTGTCCGAATGAAATGAAACTTTGGTCATACCTAATTTATTATATTCAAAACATCACATCAAAACACAAGGATCTTTGGCCTTTTTTTTCTCCATTCTACAGCATATGTTCTAGATGGCCTCCACTTAGCTTTTGTGTTTTTTGGGTCACCCTGTATATATATATATATATATGTGTGTGTGTGTATTTATATATAATCTTTTCACAAAAATCAAGACAACAAAATATAAAATGGGAACATCTTATTTTGTATTTTCTTATGCGTTAAAATTGTTTCATAACCATTGAGACAATTTTAAATATTATATCTTTCAGAAATATTCCCAAATAGCCACTCTTCAGACGGCAAAATACACTATACATATATGAATATATTCATAATCTCTATTTTAAGAAAACAAGCAATTAGACCTAACTCCATCCACTCTCTATAGGTGTGTGTGTGTGTGTGTGTGTGTGTGTGTGTATATATATTGGATGGTTACGTACCTAGACACTTCAAAATGTTACTACTATTTTCAAAATTTACATTGTTTAATTTTGGTCGTTTACTTTTATATATACATTCATAATCTCTGTTTTAAGAGAATAAGCAGTTGAACCTACCTCCACCCCACTCTCTGTAGGTAGGTCTAACTGAAACATGTATGCACATATATAAAAAAATAATGTTTGCATAATAAACAGACTATATACTAGCTCTGTCCTGCATTGAGTACTCTTTAATAATCACGTGAGTTTCATTAGATTTACATCTAGCAAACCAATCCATACAACCATTATATATATATATATATATATATATACACATATACATATATACACACACACTAGCAGGGCGCCCGGCTTGCCCGGTCGTAAAATACGTTTAAATATGAATTTTGATTAATGCAGATTTCGTATTTATTATTATATTGGACCCAATATATAATAATAATTTTAAAAGTTGAGAAGAAAAAAATGACTTATGCACCACCATCGAGAATCGAAATCAAAACGTTTGGCATATGATTTATTTTTTCCTCTGCCGTAATGACTGAGCTATGAAGACTGGTTTGCTGTAGGCTAAAAATTAAAACATGAACCAATGGTTACTACGTTATGAATGCATATTCATAATGCTGTCGTTCAACATTCACCTGGCAAATTTCATTTTTTTTTTTTTTTTTTAGTTTCCACACTTTTGTACTGATTTTCCCAGACTATAGCTCAAATATAAAGTTCTGCATGGTTTCAAATATATATTAAGTTTCATGTCTGTAGACCATAAACTCTAGGAGGAGTTTGGTGGGCAAAATTTTTTAAATAAAAAATGTATGCGTATACATAAATATATAGGGAAAAAGTTTTGTGTTTACTATAAACATGTTACACAAATATTATGCTAGTATAAATCCTGTAGAATATCTGCATGAATATAATTACACGTAATAGTTAACTAAAAATGATTATCCCACAAGAAAACCGAAAAAAAAATAATATGGAATTAATTAAAATGAATGTTTAAAAGAATATGCAAATTAGCTAGATCTTTTGCTAGTGAATGCAATTCCACGACCCATATATAACAAAGTTGTATTTTCTTAATAAATAGAAACAAGGGGTTTTAATATGAATATTAATACACACATGCGAAAAAAATTATATAATATATAGCTTCTTACATCAAGTGGTTTCATGCCTTGTCTGGAGCGATTTCCATATAAAAAGAAATATTGTTGAGCTTCTATAAAGTCTATTGGTTGATTGACTCAGTCGGTTGTATAACGATAAAGATTTATTGAACATGCAATAGAACAATGTAGACTTCTAGAATTTTATCATATAACCTGCCGAGAGTCAAATTGTCTGGTTCAAATTTTTTTTTTTTTCTTTCAATTTTTTTTGTGAATTTCTTTACATGACAAACTTGTGTTTCTCAAATTGAGAATATAGATATTAATATCGAGGATAACTTCTATTCTGTGGTTGTCAGATGAAATCAAGTTTTAGTTTTTGCAGGAAAATGTTATCATCCCCTCACAAATAGTGCCCAATATTCACAAATGGTCACCATCTTGTACTGACTAAAATCAGTGTTACTTTGGTGATCTAAAGAGAACCAGTGTGTCAACATGATTATGTCATATAAAACTCTTTATAGTTGGTTGAGACTAAATATTACTTAATTTCACCCAATCATAAAGAGTTTTACATCAGGAACAAACATGCTACTAAACATACCGACAGATATGATCTGGTTTGATTTGTCTTTTTTTTTTTCTTTTTTTTTACATTAATTTTTTTTGTTATCTATAACATAAATCTCACCTGTATGTTTAAATGTATGTATCTATGTATGTATGTTTGTATGCCTGCCTAAAACTTCGGAACGTGACAAAACCAGTATCGTTTTGAACTCCAAACTTTCGGACAACAAATATCGAAAAATTAGCCAAAGACATTAATTCCTTTGCCCTCAACGAGGCAGTTTTCTACAAGGAGGGGTCGCTTTTTTTGCAGATATTTTCGAAAGTCATCCACTCGTTTTGCTTGACTAGCCTTAATTTTGACGTTCATCACTTCCAGTTTTGCAATAGACACAACAGCAAAGACGTAACGTTTTTTTTTTTTTATGTTTTCCTCTTTTGCAGTACGAGTTCGAGCCTGCCTGACTGCCTGCTACCATTTTCTCTTTTTTTTTTTTTTTGCTCAACACACACTTCTAAACCTCCGTGCAACGCCTGGCACCCAGGCTAGTTTATTACTAAAACACAATACCTATTGTAAACGATTCGTTATATACGATTAATTGAATACAAATAGCTATTTTTTACTAATATGGCATGGAAAATTTAGATTTCATCCATTTCCATGGGATAGAAAGTGTACTTTTGGTGCACTTTTTTTGTCAGCTTTGTAACTCTTGTTTTGTTCTTTAGACTGTATATTTCATGAGCAATGTTTCTGACAAAGGGGAAAGAATTGCTGTTTTCTCTATCTGTTGTTATTTTCAGTGAGTAGTATGTGAAAATTTTCAATCCTGCATCAATATTCAACTGTCTATCGATCCATCTCATTAACCTTTATCCTCGAGTGGACTTTAGCCTTAATAAGTGGTTATTTAACGGTGGAAAAAAAAACAGTATTATTGCATAATAGACCTGATAGGGTCTGAACCCGTATGGCTGATTTCAGAGATCACACCAGCATCCATTAGGCACATCGCATTCATTCATTTTTGCTGACTTTTAAGGCCAGGTTTAAATGTCTGCAGTCAAGAGGATGCGATTCTGAATTAATTTTATTTCATGACAAGAGACAGGATCAAAGAAGATTGAGTTTTAAGTATTCAATTCACATAGCCTGATTGCCAAATTGGGAATAAGATGAAATGCTTTTCTTTCATTCTATCTGCATATGCAAATTTGTCCTGACGGCCAGAAATAGACATATCGTTTTAATATCACTATTTTTTAAACTTTGTTGATTTCAATTGTTGTTTGCAGGCTTTTTTTTTTTGTTTGTTTTATTTATTTTTTTTAGTTTTATTTAACTGGAATTTTGCAATTAAAACCAAGAGTAAAACTTATAGAATTTAAATGTATCTTCTGATATAGTTGGACAAAATCATTGTAGCACTCTTCAGCCTCCATGCTTAGGAACTAAATGTCAAACAAAGTGGATTTTAAGAATTAGAGAACTATAAGAAGAGAAAATCCGTGTTTGGGCATGAGGGGAGTATGAAGGTTGTCAGAGCTCTAATCTATACCTCCCACCTTGCCAAACTTTCATGAAAAACACTCGTCTATTTGTAACCACTATCAATAATTTCCCCAACTCTTTATCTGCGCCTAAACCTTAACGTGGATTCCATGAACAAAGTTTCTTTCGTAGAACTACACGCCTGTGGAACTCTATTCCACTTTACTGCTTTCCAACTGACTACAATATGATTGTCTTCAAGTTCAACATAAACAAGTTCTTGATTAGCCGTCCCTTTAAATAATCCAATTTACCAAATTTCCACTACTAACGATTACTACGATATTGTCCGATTGACTACTGTACACTCATTAACACTTATCCTCGAGTGGTCCCCAGGCCTTGATAAGTAGTGACTCCTTTGCAAAAAATAAAAAATAAATAAAAAAAATGGAAGGCCCAGGACTTTGTGATAAGTTAGGAACTAAATGCTAAACAAAATGGATTTGTAGAACTAGAGGACTATAATAAAAGAAAGTCTATGTTTGGTCAACAGAGAAGTATGAAGGTTAGAGTTGAGATTCATACATTGAGTTATGTTTGCCTGAAATCACAAAAGATATTCATTGGGCTTGGACTTTTTATCTTTATATAAAATTAAAAAAATATATATTTTCAGTATCTTTTTTAATATCCATTACGATTGTATATACTAATTGATTAGCATTTCAAATAAATTATTCATCTATATATATGTGTGTGTGTATTCATTCCAATAATCGAAAATTGTTATTTAATATAGGTGAATTTTTATATTCACTTTCTTCATAAGTGCCTTATTTCATTGTGCATAGAGCCGATGTTGCCATCACACAACTCGTCAGAGAAAAACATTAATTAAACTAATTAATTGATTAAACTGATTTGTATAAAAGAAAATGTAAGAGGTGTTTTTGAAGAACACAAACGAAAATTTTCTGTAATTGACTGGCTATTCGGAATCAAATATGTATTTTGCAGAATGTAAACTATCGCGAACACCAAAAATTTGACTGGTGTATCTCTCTCTCTCTCTCACTCTCTCACTCTCTCTCTCTCTCTCTCTCTATATATATATATATATATATATATATATATATATATATATATATATATATCTCATTAAATAAAATAGACGTTTTCTTTCTATTAATGCTATTTTGGATCCTTTCCGACTTCTGAATAACGGTCATCACTTCTGGCAGGAACTGGCTGATGTAATCGCTATATTTATTTTAAGCTTGAGTACTATCCAATCCTTCTGGATTGATCGTCAGGTTTTGAACAATTTATATATATATATATATATATATATATATATATATATACAAGCGGGGGTACCCGGCGTTGCCCGGGGATTTCAAGGTGTGTGAGCTCTTAAATCAAAAAGAAACACGGGGGGGGGGGGTAAAAAGTTTTGGTAATTAGGTAGAATCGAACCCGAAGCCCTGAGGCGAAGTTGGAGAATAAAATGTGAAAAACACATGACACTTTAACCGCTCGGCCGGCAAGAATGAGTTACTGAAAGAAGTTTGAATTTATTTAAAAAGAGAATTGACAGGTGCCCGCACTAAATGACGTCAAGTGGAAGTCATAGAGTTAACATTTTGTGTGACCGTTACGACGACAACGACGTAAGCAATAGCTATTCAGCAGTTAACATTTTTTGCGGGACAGTTTTTAATGAGGTCAATAACCCGGTTTGTTTGTTTTTACCTAACTTTGGGGAAAACCAGCTCTCCCGTTTATTACGGGAGTGTCTCGTCTCGAAATGAAAGCAACCGTCTGATATGACGATGGGAAGCTGACATTGACCAAACGTTACATCGCTTTCTAGAGACCACTGGCCGTGGGCCAGGGATTCGAATCAAGTTTTGCTTTTTTTATACCGATAAACGAAAGCAATATGCGGCGATCCCAAAATATCGGATATTTAACGTTTCAAAGTCGGGCAAATTAAATAGACGGGCGACCCCCGTTCGTAACTCTTAGATATTATGATTTCGACGTGATATAAAAAGTTTTAAAAATGAGCGACGGCCTCGAGAAGCCGCTGAAAAAATCCTTTTGCGGACCTACACAAAAAGCGAACATACATACATACACACATTTTCGCTTTTATAAATATAGAAGACTAGCGGGGGGGGGGTACCCGGCATTGCCCAGGTGTTTGGAGGTGTGTGTGTTTTTGGGTAAAGGAAAACAAAAATCGTTGGCCAGGTGTTTGATTTAAAAAAAACGAAGCCTTGACGCGCAGTTGGAAAATAATAAAGTGGGGAAAAAAACGTGCGACGTTTAATGGCAGGTGCCCGTTTTGACGACTTAATGACGTGAACTTTGAGTGCGGGACAGTGTTTTATTTATTGTGAGTCTGTTCGCTTCTTTTTTTATACGAAAAATCTTAATGCACATGCGGCGATCAAAAAATCTTGAATATTTATCTTTTGAAAGTCAGGCAAATTAAATAGACAGGGGACCCCAGTTTTGTTAACTCGTAGATATTATCATTTAGGCATGATATAAAAAGTTTTAAGAAGTGAGTCGACCGATATATATATATATATATATATATATATATATATATATATATATATATATATATATATTTACAACACATCTGTACTTCAATCGACCAATAATAAGCAAAAACTTGAAATACGAGAAGCATTATTAATAAAAACTTTTAAAAAAAAGTACTATTAATAAACTTTACCAATAGTAATAACATCCTGAAATGTTTTTAAAGTTATTAAAATACTTAACCAATGAAAAAAATGTACACGTTATACAAAAATTATATAAATTATTCAAAACCAGTTGGATCAATCTATCACTAATGATGAATCCAGAAGGATTGGAACGTACTTGGACTTCCAACAAATATGGCGATTTCATCGGCCAGTTTCTGCCAGAAGTGAGGATTGTTATTCGGAAGTTAGAAAAGACCAGGAACAGAATTAATAGACAAAAAACGTCTATTTTATTTTATTTTATGAAATATGTTTAAAAGAAAGAATACTGCATATATATATATATATATATATATATATATATATATATATATATATATATATATTAAGAGTTATATTTGGTAAAAGACAAGGTCTGCTCAATACGTTAGTAGAGCTAAATATGTTTGTTATTTCAACGTCGAGTGCATTTAATTCATTACAAATTGTTTCAATAGACGGGATAAAGATTTTTCAACTATATCATCAGATGATTTGAGTTAAAATATTTAACTCGAATCATCTGATGATATAGGCTGGAAATCTTTATCCCGGCTAATGAAACAATTTGTAATGAATTAAATTAATGCACTCGACGTTGAAATAAAAAAAAATAAAAACATATATATGCTCTATTGTATCTTAAACATCGAGTTTCGGATTTAAAAAAAGAGATTGGTAAACATAAAGAATAGAAAATATATGAAAAGCATATATTTTCACAAACCTATATCTGTGAAAGTGTCTGTCGGTCTGTCTGTGTCTGTGTACATTTTCCTACACAATAACTCTGTCAGTTTTCAGTCTAAAGACTCGAAATTTATATACAGGGTAGTGAGATTTAGGAAAATCTTTGTAATCAGTTTTCGACCAGAAATGTTGCTGTTAAGGGGTCAAAGTTCAACGATTTGACCTTTGAGAACTCTACCAAACTCCTCCGCCAACTTTGGGTCTAAACACTTGAAATTTTAGATATAGGTTCCTTGGGCATGGATCTAACTTAATAATTTAATTTGAGCCCAAAACAATAAATGTTAAGGCGTCATAATAGGAGTCAAAGTTAAAAAAAAATTAACCTCTGCGGTCTCTACCAAATTACTCAGACAATTTCTGGCCTAAACATTTGAAATTTTGCATAAAGGGTATTCAGAGATAGGGCAAGCTTTTTAATCAGTTTGGGTCGAAAATTTGAGCTACAAATATATAAATGTATGTATGTATGTTTGCCTGTCTGCCTAAAACTTTCGACAGAGGCGACAGATTTTCACAAGATCAGTATCGTTTTCAAGCTCGACCCTTCAGACGGCAAATATCGAAAAATTGGCTAAAAACATTAATTTCTTCACCTTCAACTGGGCACTTTTCTACAGGGAGGGGTCGCTTTTTTCGCCGATATTTTCGAAAGTCATCCACTCTTTTTGATTGTTTATCCTTAATTTAAACCTACGTTACTTCCGGTTTGGCGGTGGTCGTAACAGCAAAGATGTCACGTTTTTTTCACATTCTTTTCCTCCTTTGCAGTACGGATTCGAGCCTGCCTTCCTAATGCCACTTTTTTTTTTTCTCAACAGACACCTCTAAACACCCGGGCAACACAAGGCACCCATCCTCGTACATATATATATATATATATATATATATATATATATATATTAGTAATCTCATTTTTCATCTCATTTCATTACACTGTAAATGGGGATTTATTTGTTTATAAATGTTAATATTTAAAAAAATCTTTTTCAATCCCTTTATCCCTTATTGTTCTGCCTTTGTAAACAAACAAATGAAAATACTTTATTTGGTAAATCCGGCGTCAATTACAATGCGAAATACAGAACATGGAAAGGGACACTTCGTCTTTATCAAGGCTAGAGGCCACTCAAGGATAAGGGTTAAAGAGTGTACAGTAGTCAAAAGGACAATATAGTAATCGATAGTAATGGAAGTTCGGCAAATTTGTTAACTTAAGTGTAACGGCTCATCAGAAACTTGTTAACTTTGGACTTGTAGTCAGCTGGAAAGCAGGAAAACGGAAGACAATTCCACAGGCGTGCAGTTCTCAGAAAGAAACTTTGTTCATGGAATCTACGTTTAGGTTTAGGCACAGATAAAGAATGGGAGGAATTATTGATAGTGTTTTCAGTTGGACAAGTGTTTCTTGTGAAAGTTTGGCGAGGGAGGGCATAGATTGAAGTTCAGTCGAACACTTTCCATGAAAATAACGATAAAGCAGAGACAAACTCGCAACATCTCTTCTGTGAGATAGAGATTGCAGTGAAGAGAAAAAGACATCTCCTACAAGGCTACAAAGTCTATTTTGAACCCTATCAAGGCAGGACAAGACCTTTCTAGCAGCTCCTGCCCAGATGTGGCAACAGTATTCCATCCTTGGACGTACCTGGCTCTTATATAGATAGAGAATTGCATCAGCAGTAAGATATCTACTGGATCGATAGAAGGATCCCACCATTTTTCCAGCGGCCTTCGCAACAGATTTGATGTACGTATTCCATTTAAGATCAGGAGTAAAGGTCAAGCCCAGAAGCTTGTCAAAACTGGAGGCCTCCCCAAGACGAGAGCCTTTTCAATTGATGCCAGATGGGGATCAGAACGTTGGTGTAATGATAGAAGCTTGGTTTTAGATGCATTGTACAATGTGATCAAGATCAGAGGAGAGAGAATCGGAGAGAACTTGGTCATTTACTGTCTTAGATGTGCTACCATAGATGGTAGTGTCATTAGCAAAAATGTCTACGAATGATGTAAGGATGTGATTTGGAAGATCATTAATGTAGATCAGAAAAAGAGTTGGGCCCAGGATGGACCCCTGAGAGACTTCAGCATTAATACTGTGAGCTTCTGATGTTTGCCCATCAACTACTACTCTTATGAACCTATCAGAGAGAAATGATTTAATAATTGAGAAGACATTTCCAGCTATACCATAACTGGAGATCTTGTGAAGTAAACCTTTATGCCATACCCTATCAAAGGCCTTCGATATGTCAAGAATAATTGCCCTAGAAAGGTTGCCTCTGTCAAGAGATTCGCTAATCCTATGAGATATAACTGTAAGCCCATCTGCTGTAGATCTAGCAGAACGGAAACCATATTGTGTGTCACTAAGAAGGTTATTTTTGCTGAGATGGTTGATTACTTCTCTATTTAACAGATTCCAGCAAGTTATTCATGACGCACAGGATACTTATTGGCCTGTACTGAGAGGGGGGATGAGCGATCACCTGAATTCTTAAATACAGGGCAAACTGATGAGGTTTTCCAGGGTGATGGGAAGCAATTCTCCTTAAGACAACGTTTAAACAGTTTTGTAAGTATAGGCGCTAGTTCTGGTTGAAGTTTTTTGAGTACTATAATTGGAATACCGCCAATCAAGGTTTTTGATTAGCTTAGCAACATCATATACAGATATACGTATATTACATAGCGTGTTTTCTGATACAGGAGGAAATGATGGGGGTCGGCGGCCTTCGTTGCAAAGCGTAGAATTAGCTCCAAAGTTCTTAGCAAAGAGTTTGGCTTTGTCTGATGCTGACGAGATTACCTCAGGTCCATTGATGATAGTTGAAATAGAGCACACGCTTCTGTTCAGGATTCTGTTTGCTATTTGCCAAAACTGGTGGGAACCAAGCCGCTGCTCAGCTACTTTGGACTTGACGAACTGAGCATACAACTCTCTTGCATTCTTTATTACTTTCTTACAATGGTTGCTGGCAGTCCTGAAAGCGGCTTTAGTTTTTATACATCTATTACGTTGGAAGCAGTGGAAAAAGTGATTCCTGTGCGTAATAGCAGCAGCACATTCTGGAGAGAACCATGGCTGGCTGTTAGGTTTTTGCTGGAACTTTTTCGAGATTCGTGAAGGAATGTTTTCTTTTTCTCCTTTCAATTGTCTTTCTTTTATATAATAGAATTTTACACTCTGGGAATTGAGATTTAAAAAAAAAAAAAACGTAAAACGAATGTTTCTGGTTAAAAACATGAAGAGTTCCTTTTTTTTCCATATTGGCATATTAAGAATCTTAAAGGAATTCTATTTATACATAGATGTATGGTTTTGGTTTTCATGCAGTGCTGTGTTAAGCCATGTCTGAACTTGAATCCTACGAATATTTTGGGTCCATTCTAACAATAGGTCTCAAGGCTACAGGTTTTGGAGCCCTTTACAGCTACAGTTATATTTGGTCCATTCTAGTACGAGGTTCTCAGGATACAGTATTTTAGTCTATTCCAGTACTGTGATAAAATACTACATGAATTTGGGCCTATTCCAGTGCTAGGCTAAAGTACATGTATGTTTGGTCCATTCTAGTATTAGGTTCTCCAGCTACAATTATTTGAGTCTGTTCCAGTGCTGTGATAAAATAGTACATGAATTTGGGCCTATTCCAGTGCTGAGCTCAAATAAAAGTATGTTTGGTTCAATTAAGTTCTCAGGTTACAGTATTTGAGTCTAATCCAGTGCTGTGATAATTTTTTGCTATAATGTACTTTGTGCCATTTTACGTCATGGGACACCTCAGTCTTATCCTCACATTTGATTTCTGTCAATGAAATATGCTATTTCTTTTATTGATTTTATGAAGACAAACCTGTATTATTCATCAAGCTTATTTTGGGAATTGACAAGGACCAAAGATCTGAATTTTCTGACTGAGGTGTCCAAAAATCCAAAATGGCCCAATGTATTGGAGCAATATATGTATATCTCTACTATTATATAAAAGGAACTTTTTGTGTGTGTGTGTGTGTGTGTGTCTGTGTGTGTCTGTGTGAGTTTGTTCCCTATGGACTCCGAATCGGCTTGGCCGATTTTTATGAAATTTCACACAAATGCACTTTATATATCTGGCAGTGTTCTTAGATAGGCTTCGATAAGTATAGATAATTGAAAATAAAATCCAATGAAAGAAGAAACAGACGATTTTGACCAAAGTTAACACCTTATACAGCCTAACATCATTAGTGCATTTGAGAAGTTTTATTACCACACAAGCAGAAAGGTCCGGCATATAAAATCAACAGTACAGAAGGTTCTTTAATATGACAGGTGTGCAATCAAAATGAATCTTTCTGTTCAAATCACAAGAGGTGCTGAACTGGAGGAGTAAAATAAAAGATTGTCTCTAACAATCTTGTTTTATTATTTGTATTGAACTATGTAACACAATATTACTTTCTGAGTATTTATTAGTACTTATTAATTTATCTTTATTTGGGTCAGTTCTCCATTGTATTTTAAAATACAATGGACACTATTTTCATAGAAATGTTAATAAACTCATATTTGATGCATGTTTATTAATTTTCCTGTCCAAAAAAATAATTATTTGCACTATACAGAAAAATATCAACTTTATCAAAACGTATTTGTTGATCAAATATATTTCTCATTCAGTGGAATTTCCACAGGTCCTGCTAGTAAGATTTGACTTAATTAATGGTTAGTAATAAAAAAAAAAACTGATTATTCAAGTAGATAAAATTATTCTTTCAAAATAAAAAAGATTTTAATTATTACTATTTTGGAACCCTAATCATTACCTACCTTTGATTATAATAAGTATTTAGCAATGAGGCATTAAATACCATTTTTTTTAGTCTTTGATTTGACTTTACCAAAGATTGAATTCCAATCTCCCATTCTGCCAAATCACTCTAATCGGGTAATAAAAATTAAAGAACAAAATTTTGTTCTTTAATTTCTTAGTATCTGTCAGTTAATGATATTCATTTTCCGTGACAATTTTAACTTTGAATTATTTAGGGAAACCATGAAAATAAAAAAGATTAAAAAGAAATGGGTTTATTTTTTTTAACTATCCAAAAATCTTCAAAATATGCAAATAGGCACGAACATTGATTTCACCATCCTTTAAAAATGTCCACAAGGGTATTTTTTTCCTTCTCTCAAACCAACTTGGAATCTAGTAAAAATTATTGATAAGGGTGAGGATTCTCCTTCTGTACGAATAATCAATATATATGAGTGTGTGTGTGTGTGTGTGTGTGTGTGTGTGTGTGTGTGTGTGTGTGTGTACATATATACTAGAAAAAGTATCCGTCGTTGACTGAGTTCAAAAACAGCCTACAGAAAATGGACTCTGATTTATGAAAGTATGATAGCTTATGAAAAGGAAGGGTTGTAAAGAGATAGCTTCGAATTTGGGGGTATCAAAACCAAAACAAAATATGATGAAAGTAAAAATAAAATAGATAAACCCCATAATTTATTATACCATACCTGTTCACACTGAAACACTTATCACAATATTCTGTGGATCTATATTAAAAAACCTTGTTAAACCTTGTGACATATTTCCATTCTATGGAGGTCAGGTGCGAACGAACACCCCATAATTTTATTATACCACATTTCTTCAAACTGAAACATAATTATCAAAGTATACTTACGCAGATAGATATGAAAAGTCTTTATTAAAATTTGTGCGTATTTTCATTCTATGGAGGCCAGGCATGAACGCAGACCCCACAATTTTATTATACCATCCCTATTTAAGTTAAAACATACTTAGCAAAGTATTCTTATGTACACCTATATCAAAAACAATTGTAAACGTTTTTTTTATTTTAAAATTTTTTATTTGTATACTTTGTGGACCAGGCGCGAACGCAGACCCCACAATTTTAATGAACCACCGTTCTGCCAGATCAAACATACCCATTCCTGTGTCTCGATACATCTATCATTATATGTAATCAGTTTTTTAAAATAATCAACCATATAGGAGCCTATTCGTGACCAGATGCACACACACACACACAGAGCTTTATATTATAGATATACATATATACATACATATATATATATATATATATATATACATACATACATATATATATACATATATATATATGTATATATATACTTATGCACATTCTTCATCAAAAATGGCAACAATTTTTTTTTAATGTGAGTTGAAAATTTGAATTTTAAATAAACAAACATGTTTTTTTTTGTTTTTTTTGTGTTTTTTTTAAAGAAAGAAATCTTCATTCTGATTGGTCACTGAATTGTTTTATATATTTTCGCTTATGATGCTTTCAAACAGTGAATATACTTATGAAACTTTTTTTAAATTGTGCTTTGCCAGTATTCATACACATATTCATATAAAATTGCAGAATTACGTTGATAATTTAATTTCTCATATAAATTATCATCTATAATATAAATCTCACCTGTCTGTTTAAATGTATGTTTGTATATTTGTCTAAAACTTTCGACAGAGGCGACGGATTTTCACAAGATCGGCATTGTTTTGAAGTTCGACACTTCGGATGACAAATATCGAAAAATTGGCCAAAAACATAAATTCCTTCACCCTCAACTGTGCACATTTCTACAGGGAGGGGTCGCTTTTGTCGCTGATATTTTCGAAAGTCATCTCTTATTTTAAAGATTCGTCACTTCCGGTTTGGCGATGGGCGCAACAGCAAAGACGTCACTCCCCCCCCCCATGTTCTTTTCTTCCTTCGCAGTACGGGTTCGAGCCTGCCTGCCTACTACCACTTTTTTTTTTTTTTTTTTTTTTTTTTGCTCAACATACACCTCCAAACACCCGGACAACGCCGGGCACCCAGGCTAGTTTTCAGTAAAGTAAAGAAAAGCACCTACCGTTGACATTTTTTTTTTATATAGAATGAATGTTTTCTTTTTGCATTCATCTAGGACAGTGAAGGTTGTATGTGATTTCTCGCTTCCTTTCACCACTTGAAATGAAAGCTAAAAAAATGCATGTTTGTACTTGCTAACTTTTGTATGACGGAACGGATATATTGTGTTTTTTTATACTATCATGACCTGTGAAAATTCCACATCGGTATCTTTCGTGTGTAATATATTGCTCCTGGACATTTTGTCGGCGTTTAGCGTGAATGGTTACCCTGTGATAATATTGTAACCCTTTTGTTAAAACTGTAAATATATATAAGTAATCTGGTTAATGTAGTGTCGGAATATACCTAGTTATTCCAGTTTATCTCCAATATCCTTATAGGAGTCTGTGACATATCTCCATTATATGAACTTCCGGTGCAAACAACACCCCACGATATCATTATACCATCTTTAAACAGAACAGATTCTTAGATCCTAACCAGAAAACCAAGCAGGCATATTTTAGTTTCACGTACGGGCCAAAAGCGACACTATTTTTTTCTTTTTATTTAATTTTCACATTGTGTCTTCCATAATCGGGAGATCCTATTTATTAAAAAGAAGGATAGAAAGTGATAACATACTACGAACATTAAATTAGTAAATATCTATATACTAATTTAATGTTCATAGTTTGTTATCACTTTCTATTCTCCTTTTTAATAAATAGGATCTCCCGATCAAATAATTTATTATCTGTAAAGTGTGACACATGTACGTATGTTAAAGGTACTACGATATTAATATATAAACTTATGCAAATACACTTTATTATAGTGTGGAGGATTGCTTCGAAAACAGTAGAAAAATATTCAGGCAAACACCACACACACAAGCCCATAAGTAAAAAATGAGTTAATATGAATGGAGGTTTAATAGGACAACTTATTTAAAATTCCCATAATGCAACTGCCAGTTTAATGGAGACAATGGCTGCTTGCAGTGTGAATCAATACAGAGGTTCTGGTAATGCAATCAGGTAAGAAAAAAAAATAGTAAAAGTTTCTAATTTTTTTGTCCTATATTTTTGTACGTTTATAATCTTCAGAATATTTTTGTCAGTGCTTCCAAATTCCTTTTAAATTTTGAAGGGTCACAGTTATTCTTTCCTATTTTTTCCTATTTACAAAATATTGCAATGGCTGAAATTGTGTGCTTTTTAATATTTTATTTATCTCTGATAGCCTTGCAAACTAAGAATAAAACATGATTGAAGAAAAAAAAAAAGATCTGGTACAGGGTGGAACAATAAAAGTGTTGCCTTAAAGAAAACAACACTACAGCTTTATTTTAAAACTTTTACTGAAAAAAGCAAGTTAGGTAACTTGATTATGTAGTAGAGCTGATAGCTATTTTATGTGCTGCCTTCTGCCTCAATCACCGCCTCAATATGGGTCCGGAACTGGGAGCTTGCCTTTTCTACAAGTGCTGGTGGGGCTTGGCAAATACTCAACGAATGGCGTCGATTAGGCTGGCTTTGGTGTTGTGGGAGGTCATGTTGATCTCGACGTATGACCAAAGTAGACCAGCGGATTCAGGCCAGAAGAGGAGGCAAGGCCAGTGAGAGAATGGTACAAAGGTGTAGCACTCCTAAAGCCACACTCAGGGTCTGCCAATGGCCACCTGATTGTAACAGGGGATCACCACACTCTTCAGCACATCCAGGTACACTTTGGTGTTCACTTTCAAGCCAACTTTGAAGATGTAAGGTGGTATGATGTGGTTCTCACTTGAAATCACACCAAATACCACAACCCTGGCCAGAAAATTTTTTTTATCGCACTGGGTACACCCGTTATTCGTGGCAATCAAGCGATGCATTTTGAGGGTGCTGGCAATGGTCCTGTTGTGATAACTTGGGTCAGTAGATAGCAGAAGTTGTACAGCAGTGCTCGTTGAACATTGTGTCCCTTTAAGACATGACAGAAGGCTTCTATCGTTCCTGGGATTTGTGCACAACTGGCCAACTAGTAGATGGGCTGCAACAAAAAAGAAAATCATGTCTTTTCTAGGGCGACAATTTTATTGTTCCATCCTGTATTTGCATAAAAGCAAATATGAAAGAAATTGTTTGATCCTCACATATTTTTTGTTTAGAAACTTGAAATAGTTAAAATGATTAAAAAAAAAAAACTAAGGTATTAAAAACTCAATAGAAGTTTTTACCCAATTTCCACTATTTCCGGTAATCATGGTGTTCATCATTAATCCTTATTCTCGAGTGGCTACTGGCCTTGATAAGCGATCACACCTTTGTAAAAATAAAAAAGTAATCTGTGTTAAAATACAAGCTACAAAAAAAATTATCATTTTGGTCCATTCCAGAATTGTTTCCAGGCTACAGATAGGCAGGAACATTTATTTTTCCCAACCCTTAAAACGCCTCTAAGAAATGTTTTCTGTTTCATCCAAACTAAACAAAAATCACAACTTAACTTTCTACCTCACTTTTCTTCTCCATCTTAAAAAACAAAACATATTTTTTCTCCTATACAAATGCTTGGCGGAATTTTTTTTTATTGCTTTTAAGACAATAGAAAATATTCATGCATGTAAATACACACACGGAAAAACAAAAAAAGTGGGTCAAAAATGTGTTTGCTATGAATGAAGGCATAATAGGAAGGGTTGGGGGGGAGCATGATGTAATTGACATTGGTTCAGAGACACTTTTGCTGCCTGCGGTGTGAATGCTGCATTCTCGGCGATGCATAAAAAGGAACTGGTTAAGCAAAGGGAGTCTGTCAAACTTTCTTTGCTGAAATGCATTAACCCTTAAAGAAATAGCTATTGGCACGTTACTTATTTTTTTTGTGTGTTTTTTTTTTTTTTTTTTGTGTGTGTGTGTGTGTGTGTGTGTGTGTGTGTGTTTTAAGTGAATCTGGCAATCGTGCACCCTCTGATGTTGGCGTGCTGTTGTGGTTAGTTAGCTCTGTTATCAATTTTCGTCTTTAAATATTCAATGGGAAGAGTATATATATATATATATATATATATATATATATATATATATATGTATATATATAAACCAGTCATAAAACAGATTCCTAATTCTATCGAATGCAAGGTTAACAATAACTCAAGCAACGAAAATGTATTTAAGAAGTCGAATAACATTTACAACACAGCTCTAAAAAAATAAAGGGGATACAATTCTATCGAAATTAAACATAAGCAACAGATCACCAATAATAATCATAACAAAATTAAAACAGAAGAAAAAGAAATATAATCTGGTATACACCACCTTATAATCAGATGATAAAATTTAAACTAGACAGCTGTGAAGTGTATATTCTCTAATGTTGAAGTGTTGTTGAGAAGGTGTATGTAAGTGCACTTTTTCAGCATGGATAATGCATACAATTTCACTGATATCTCTAGTGATTGATTTTTAAATGAAAGGCAAAAAAAAAAAATGATAAAATAGAATATATTTCATTTTAGATAGGACAATGATTTCAGTAGAGAAATGTTGCTTTAAATATAAATAGTTTATATGGTTTTCTTTTTTCCTTGTTTTTAGTATAGATTAGCCAGAGACTAATGGTGAATGGTAGCTTTTAGATTCAAATAATATTTTTTCACTATAAGTCGTCACTTATCAAGGCCAAAAGCCACTCAAGAATAAAGATTAATTTCCGTTTTACATGCTGGCATGTGCTTGATGGCTTTTAGAAATTTACGTCTATGTAAAACCAATCCAATATACGTAAACCCAAAGTCTAATTACCCACCCACATGAGTCATAAAGCAGAATCATGATTCTATTGGACGAAGACTCAGCAAACAAAAAAGTATTTAAGAAGTTAAGTAGTCTTTACAACACAGCTCTAAAATATAATAGATACCATACTACCGAAATTGAATATAATATATATAATCCTAGAATCGGATAATATAAAACTAAACTTGGCAAGAAATTCCTACATGACTTTGACACATACTTCCCCATAATCAATCCCTTGCATAAAATATTCTTTAGGAATATCTTAGACCTGTTGCTGCGAAATTCTGTTTCAATTCGGTATACCAAAAATTGACAGTAGTTTTGGTAGAGACTGTTCTGAACAGAGATACTATAGACAGATAAGTTTGCTTATTCACACACACACACACACACACACACACACACACACACACACACACACACATCTATATGGCGTAATGTAAATATATTAAAGGTATTTGCAGCTTCTCTTTTCCAATTTTCGGATTTTAATCGTCTCTAAACGCACTTTATTTCTTTTTGATTGATTATTGCTGTTTCTTCTGATGAGTTAAG
>NC_136488.1:160229859-160332359 GCF_053919585.1 Euprymna scolopes
CCCTTTATGACCTGAATTATGATGTAGATGATTAAAAAAAAAATATTATTGTTAATTTTAGTTATTTAGAGGGTAATAATACTATAATTGTCTTCAAACTGGAAAAATTATGAAGTTCACCTACCAGTTAAACTACCATTGAGAATTTTTGCATTTCATAAATTTACTTTGATTATTATCTGTAGTGCTTGAAAAAAGTGTGTTTATGATAACAAATGAAACCCCCCACTCTCTGAGACAGATGGTGGCATACTGAATGTAAGCAATGGACAGTTGCAATCTGGGGGTATCTGGCATCTACCTAGATACTGAACTAATACGTACAAGGCGTGTTTAAGCAACGTTGAACCTGGTCAGTACTAAATGGGTGACCATTTGGAATTTCTAGGCACTAAATGTGCTCTCTGCTTATCTTTTCATGGTTTCCAGTCGTCCTGGATTTCTCCTTTCCACTGAACTAAAACAGTGCCAATTTAGAGGTGTAGTTGGTTAGGGTTAGGGTTAGACGTGTAGTTAGGATTGCACGATTACGTGCAAAGCTGCCCCTTACAGGGGTAATCTTTGTCTTTCGAGACTGAACGAAGGCATTGGAATGAGTTGCATTCGATATCGCATTGTAAAAGGAAGATTGAATATATGTTATTTTTATTATTCATCCTTTTGAATCATACTTCTTGCCAAAATACTAGTAGGAATAAAAGTAGAAACATATATATATATATATATATATATATATATATATATATATATATATATATATACAGTGATGATCATATTTATTGGCACGGTAAAATAAAAGTTAAATTTTGTCTAATAAATTCTAAAAAAGGGATTAAATTAAAGAAAATAACAAAGTATATTATGTATTTTTAACTGGCCTTTCCGATGCAGCAATCGGATTTTAGAAAAAATAAATAACAAAGGAACAACAAACATAATTGCAAAAAACCCTTGTTCAAAATTATTGGCACGGCTTTTTCTTTTAGTATCAGTATAATATCAATCAATTTCCGGTTTACGTGCTTTCTGAACTTTTTTATAGCCATATTATGCTTGTTTAACGCTAATTCAGTGAATAATTTTTTTCAGATAATTTTTAGATAGCGATTTATTTAAACTATTATAAGTGACTAAATTATAATTTTCAATCGCCATGGTTAAAACTAAGGAACACAGCGAAGACGTCAGGAAGCTTGTTGTAGCATGCCATACCAATGGGGAGGGCTATGATAAGATTTCAAAGAAGCTAAACCTTCCCAAATTCACTGTTAGAGCCATAATAAACAAGTTCAAATCGCAAGGCCACGTTATGAGTTTAGAGGGTAGAGGGAGAAAAAGGATTCTTTCCCCAAGAGATGAACGGAAAATTGTTCGACAAGTAAAACAAAACCCAAGGATCTCTGTTGGGGAGATTGTTGATGAACAGAGCACCTCTGGAGTGAATGTATCTCGACATACAGTTGGTAGAGTTTTGAAGAGAGCTGGTTTAAAAGCATGTCGTCCGAGAAAGACTCCCTTATTGAAGCCTATGCACCTGAAAGCAAGGCTAGCCTTTGCAAAACGTCATATTGATAAAGATGTTGCATTCTGGAAACGTGTTCTATGGACTGACGAAACGAAAATAGAGTTATTTGGCCATAAGAAAGTGTCTTATATTTACAGAAAATCTGGCGAAGCTTTCCTGCCTAAGAACACCATACCCACAGTGAAGCACGGTGGAGGCAGTTTGATGTTTTGGGGATCCTTTGCTGCCTCTGGACCAGGGCGACTTGTTAAGGTCACAGGTAGCATAAAAAAGGAAGATTATGTTAAAATATTGGATGAAAACCTGAAAGACTCTGCTAAAGAGCTCTCACTTGGTCGTCGTTGGTGGTTCATGCAAGATAATGACCCAAAGCATTCGGCTAAACTGACTAAGAAATGGCTTGGGGACAATCATATTAATGTTTTAGAGTGGCCATCACAAAGCCCAGACCTTAATCCAATTGAAAATTTATGGAGAACATTAAAATTGAGGGTAATGCAAAGGAAGCCTAAGAATCTTATTCAATTGGAGGATTATTGTCAGGAAGAGTGGGCTAAAATTACTACTGAAGTGTGCAACAACTTGGTTGTAAACTATGAAAAGCGACTGAGGAAGGTAATCAAGGCCAAAGGCTATACAATTGATTATTAAATAAATCGTGCCAATAATTTTGAACAAGGGTTTTTTGCAATTATGTTTGTTGTTCCTTTGTTATTTATTTTTTCTAAAATCCGATTGCTGCATCGGAAAGGCCAGTTAAAAATACATAATATACTTTGTTATTTTCTTTAATTTAATCCCTTTTTTAGAATTTATTAGACAAAATTTAACTTTTATTTTACCGTGCCAATAAATATGATCATCACTGTATATAATATAAAGCTCTGTGTGTGTGTCTGTCTGATCACGAATAGGTTCCTATATGGTTGACTATTTTAAAAAACTGATTACATATAATGATAGAAGATGTATCGAGACACAGGAATGGGTATGTTTGATCTGGCAGAACGGTGGTTCATTAAAATTGTGGGGTCTGTGTTCGCGCATGGTCCACAAAGTATGCAAATAAAAAATTTAAAAATTTAAAAAAAACGTTTACAAGTGTTTTTGATATAGATGTACATAATAATACTTTGATAAGTATGTTTTAACTTAAATAGGGATGGTATAATAAAATTGTGGGGTCTGCGTTCGCGCTAGGCCTCTATAGAATAGAAATAGGCACAAACTTTAATAAAGACTTTTCATATCTATCTTCATAAGTATACTTTGATAATTATGTTTCAGTTTGAAGAAATATGGTATAATAAAATTATGGGGTGTTCGTTCGCACCTGACCTCCATAGAATGGAAATGTTATCTATTTTATTTTTACTTTCATCATATTTTGCTTTGATTTTGATACCCCAAAATTCGAAGCTATCTCTTTACAACCCTTCCTTTTCATAAGCTATCATACTTTCATAAATCAGAGTCCATTTTCTGTAGGCTGTTTTTGAACCCAGTCAACGACGGGTACTTTTGCTAGTATATATATATATATATATATATATATATATATATTGTTACATCCTCCCTTGAGGTCCTATTTCTAAATATTCCAGGAAATCAGAAATAATCTCCTTGTCGAGAGGGTCATTGACAGGAGCATACGCCAAACAACATTTCAACCTCCCTCACTATCCAAATTTTAATAACATATAAGTTATCACAATTTTAACTTAAAAATGCTACCTTTGGGCTTTGGTAGGGTTATGTCAATTATTGGTGCATTTAAACATAGTTCACATAACAATGTCCAACTAGAGAAAGGTAAAGACGACTCCTTTGGTTAAAAAACATGTTAACATAATCCTTGTTTTTTGTTTTGTTTTTGAAACCCATTATATATACAAGTCGATGACAAATTAAATTCCAAAGTTAAGCAAATAAAAATAAAATGAAGCCGTTAACAGTCGCTTTGAAGATGGTTCATGTAATGTAGATGTACAAGCACATTAAAGCCAATCCATTCGAGGAATTTCGTAATTTCTCTTTTTCTTACGTTGCCTCTTGCTATATGACGTTAGTAATAAAAATCTTACTCTCTTTCACAACGCTATACTCTCCCTTTCTTGAATTTCCAAGGACTTTTTCCGTTTCTGAAAGGAACGGGTCATAGATTTAATTACATCAAAAATTTTTAAATATTTGTACTGGTGTTTGGTTTTCTTAATTTCATTCATCCAGGGAAGTCTCGCAGTTTTAAGGACGAAACTTTGATGAACACATAATTTGGTTTGTTCCTTTCTCTCTCTCTCTCTCTCTCTCTCTCTCTCTCTCTCTCTCTATATATATATATATATATATATATATATATATATACACACACACATACTTCCTAACTGTGATCTCTGAACGTATATACCATTCACTGGACAAAGCGGGGGAGGGCAGAGCGGTAGCTCTAGATATATCTAAGGCTTTTGACAGGGTATGGCATGAGGGTCTCCTCAGTAAAATCAGATCATACGGTATCACTGGTAGAATACTTAACATAATTAAATCCTTCTTAGATAAGAGAAAAATCCAGGTTGTCCTCGACGGTCGTACATCTAAACAATATGACATAAATGCGGGGGTGCCCCAGGGTTCTATCCTTGGACCTCTATTGTTCCTGATATTCATAAATGACCTCCCCGACAACATTGCCTCTGAGATGGGTATATATGCTGATGACACTACACTCTATGGCAGACACGACAGGAAGACGAATGAACACATTTTTAAAGAAATGGCAGGAACACTAGAGGAAGACCTCCAATCTGTAGTGGAATGGGGACAAAAGTGGTTGGTCGCGTTCAATGCTGCCAAGACTAAACTAGTTTCATTCAATAATTACAAGAAACCCTCTCTACCACCCATAGCAATGGCCAACGACTCTTTATCTGAGAGTACATCTTTCAAACTCCTTGGCCTAACGTTCACAGGAAACATGAGTTGGAACAATTACATTGAAGGCATTGCCAGGGCCGCTGCAAGAAAGGTGGGCTCTCTCTACCGTGCTAGAAAACTACTAACACCCGAAAGTATCCTGTACCTCTATAAGGCCACCATTCGCCCATGTATGGAGTATTGCTGCCACATCTGGGCTGGTGCATCTGCTACTAGTCTCTCGCTCCTTGACAAGGTTCAAAAGAGAGTCGCAAACCTGATAGGCCCTGAACTGGCATCTAAGCTTCAGCCTCTGTCCCATCGACGAAATGTTGCATCCCTCTGCCTCTTCTACAAGTATTTTAGTGGTGAATGCTCTGACGAACTGCAATCACTTGTGCTCCCACGACGTGAGCACCCTCGACAAACCCGACAGGCTGCTAAATCCCACCCCCACACTGTAGAGATTCCTAGATGTAAAAGATCTTTTTACTCCAATAGTTTCTTCCCCAGAACCGCTAGACTCTGGAATTCCATTCCAGGTCCCTGCTTCCCCAACAGTACTGACGTGCAGAAGTTCAAGTGTAACGTGAACCGACACCTTGCTGCCCAAATCCCTACATAGTACCTCAGTAGTTGTTGCCCCTGATAGTAGCCCCCTACACCAAACTGGCAATTTGCCTTGTTTGGGGTGAAAATGTAATTAAAAAAAAAAAAAAAAAAAAAAAGACGTCCAAGTTGTAGTCAGGTGGGAAACAGGCAAGCGGCAAAGAGTTCCACTGGCATGCAGTTCTAAGAAAGAAGCTTTGCTCATGGAATCTACGTTTGGATTTAGGTACAGATAAAGAGTGGGGAAAATTGTTGACATATTATACTGTCTATCTATGTGTGGAACGGTTTCTATCAAACTACTCTATCAATTTTGGTCTACAGGATTCGGATTTGTGAATAAATTCAATTTGTTTTTTAGCCAGTAAAAATAACTGGTAAGGGATCAAAATTTTTAAAAATTGGGACTTAGCAGGTGTAAGTCGACTAAACCTGTTACTTCTATACATGCACAAATATACCTTTTTAAAAAATGTTTATATGTGCATGGCCTTAGCTCAGATGGTAAGAAATAATACAAGAGCGTTAAATGTTTTGGTTTCAATTCTAACTGATGACATCCAAGTTATATTTTTTTTAAACGTTTGTAATCACTACTATATATTAGGTACAATATAATAATCAATAAAAAATTGGCATTATAATAATAAATATAATATCTGAATAAATTAAAATATCGTATTTAAGCATATTTTATAACTGGGCAATGCCGAGCAGCCTGCTAGTGTGCGTGTGTATGTGTGTGTGTGTGTGTGCATATATCTATCTATATATCTATAAAAGTGAAATTGTCTGTGTGTATGTGTGTGTGTGCATATATCTATCTATATATCTATAAAAGTGAAATTGTCTGTGTGTGTGCATATATCTATCTATATATCTATAAAAGTGAAATTGTCTGTGTGTATGTGTGTGTGTGTGTGTGTGTGCATATATCTATCTATATATCTATAAAAGTGAAATTGTCTGTGTGTGTGTGTGTGCGTGCATATATCTATCTACATATCTATAAAAGTGAAATTGTCTGTGTGTGTGTGTGTGTGTGTGTGTGTGTACATTTCCCAACCAAATTATTCTATCAATTTTCAGTCTACAGACTCGAGATTTGACATAAGGAGTTTTGAGATTTGGGAAAATCTTTTTAATCAGTTTTCGGCCAGAAATTTGTCTGTCAAGGGGTCAAAGTTCAATGATTTGACCTTTGAGAACTCTACCAAACTCCTCCTCCCATTTGGGGTCTAAATACTTTAAATTTTAGATGTAGGTTCCTTGGACATGGATAAAACTTTTTAATTCAATTTGAGCACAAAACAATAAATGTAAAGGGGTCAAAATTGGGGTCAAAGTTAAAAAAATTTGACCTCTCAGCCAATTTTTGGTCTAAACATTTGAAATTTTACATAAAGTGTATTCAGTGCAAGCTTCTAATCGTTTTGTGGCCGAAAATTTGGCTGCCAAAGGGTCAAAGTTTAAAAGATTTGACTTTTGTGCTCTCTAGCAAACAACAAATTTTGGGTCTAAACATTTGAAATTTTACATAAAGGATATTCAGACATGTAGCAAGCTTTTTAATCAGTTCGAGTTCCTAGTTTTTGTGCTTCGATGCGCTTTTTAGTGGTTTCCGTAAATTCTCTCTTAGCTGTCGCTATTTCTTTCTTAACGTTATTTCTAGCTTCTATATACTTCAGTCTGTTTGAACTGGACTTATGTCGGTTCAAGTCCAACATAAACAAACTCCTGACAAACCGCCCCCTTAAGTAAGACACTCTTTTAATATCAATGTCAGCATGACAAAACAAAAAAAAAACAAACTCTATAGGTATATAGATATATATATATATATACAGCAGAACCCCGGAACACGACATTAAACATTAGTAACAAAATACAGTACAGTATACAATACACATATACATAATCAAATAACATATATAACACTGTAAGGCAGGGAAAATACCGTAACCAGAGGTAAGAAAAACATTGTATTCTACATTGTAACCTGAAAAAAAATTATCCTAGGGCTACCCGTATCACGGGTTGTACTATATATATATATATATATATATATATATATATATATATATATATATATATATATATATAGTAGAAATGGTAATTAATAAAAACTGAAGAAAGTGCTCAATACTGTTGGAGAGCAAATATGCGTTTTATTTTTTATTACCGTATCTTTCTGTAAAAGTCTGAGGAAGCTACAGATGGCCAAAAAAACGGCCGGGTAGCTGAAACAATAATGTAACTTAACAGAAAGATACGGTAATAAAAAATAAAACGTATGTATATGTATGTATATATATATATATATATATATATATATATATATATATATATATATATATATATAGGTGAACCTTTACAAGAGCTGCGCCATGACAACAATACCTTTTCTCACTGGTTGTTTATTTCCTATTAAGAATCTTATATTATCCGAAACACGGACATTCAATAAAACTGACTATTGTGGATGAGTATCAAATTGTTACAATAAACCCAAAATTGAAAATGTTCCTCCCTTCTGCCAGCGTTTCTTTTCCGATTCCTAAGCTGCCACGAGCAGTCAGTTTTGTCTGTGGTCAAATGCCAAAACGGCTGAAAGATTCTGAAAATTACTGTCAGAAGTTCATCGCAAGAATTTGTTTCCCCATCTGCAAGTTGAGTTATCTCACTGACAATATCATTTCAAATAATCAGACATTTTTACCGTTTTCCATCAGACAAGACGTTTTAATACTTCTGACAGTTTTTCAGTTTGGAAACAAGTAATAAACTTGACTGGATGCACAATTAATGAACCAGAATTGAACTCAATGCTTTTGTGTGGCTTCACAATTTATAGATCTAGACCCGGTGGTATGTGGACTATTTTGCCATTACTGTCCTGAAAAACCATCTAAAAAAAAAAAAAGAATCAAAATTTTCCTTCTACATTTTCAACAAATAAAGTCATATATATCTAGGTGTATGTGTAGCCGCACTGACGAGTTGTGATACAATGAAACGGTACTGTATGTGGATGACAATTAAAGCCCCTTCCTCTTTGGGTTGAGCATTTGTAAATATATTTTCACCTGACGCGTATTTAAGCTATTAAACAAAGCCCACTATTAAATTTTTTATAAACATGCTGATGGTTAGAGCACTGTTGCGACGGGCGGGTGTGGATTTAATACACACTTGAGGAGAAATATTTACAGCACTGATTCGTGGTATGGTGGCGAGAGCTGATGACTATCAATGCAATGGCTGTAGGTTCGATCCACGGCTGGGGAAAGGTGTATGTCTGGCCACACTGATGAGTTGTAATACAACGAAACAGTACTGTATGTGGATGACATATATCTATATATATACTAACAGGCTACCCAGCGTTTTCTGGTCGTAAGATATGCTTAAATATGATATTTAAATTCATAGCGATTAATATTCATTATTATAAAGCCAATTATTCAGTGATTATAATATTGTCCCCAATATATAGTAATCATGTTAAAAGTAAAAAAATATGACTTGCATGCCATCAGTTAGAATCGAAACCAAAATCTACAACTTTTCAGTCTCATTCCTTAGCCTCTGAGCCACGCCCATACACATATAACGAGTTCAAAAACAAATGTTGTGTAACCTATGAATGTTAGTTTGTATATGTAAACAGATTTAGAAAGCAAACCCCTGTCAACGACCCACATTAAAAACAGAGATGCATCATTGAATTCTTGGTAAAAGTGAATTGAGAATGAAGGAGAGCAAGGAGTGTTCTAAAAATATCCGTTTCCCGTGACTCATCCTATATCTATATATCTGTGAAAGTGTCTGTGTACATTTCCCTAGACAATAACTCTATCAATTTTTAGTCTACAGAATCGAAATTTGATATACAGGGTACTGAGATTTGGGAAAATCGATGTGATCGGTTTTTGGCCAGAAATTTGGCGATTAAGGGGTCAGAGTTCAACGATTTGATCTTTGAGAACTCTACCAAACTCCTCTGACAATTTTGGGTCTACGCACTTGAAATTTTAGATATAGGTTCCTTGAACATGGATCTAACTTAATAACTTGATTTGAGCCCAATACAATAAATTTTAAGGGGTCATAATAGGGGTCAAAGTTTTTAAAAAATTGACCTCTGCAGTCTCTTCCAAATTACTCAGACAATTTCTGGTCTAAATATTTGAAATTTTACATAAAAGGTATTCAGAGATGGGGCAAGCTTTTTCATGTTGTGTCGAAAATTTTTAGTTACCAATATATAAATGTATGTATGTATGTCTGTTTGCATGTCTGCCTTAAACTTTTAATTTACCAAGATCAGTATCGTTTTAAAGTTCGACCTTTCATATGACAAATATCGAAAAATTGGCTAAAAACATTAATATCTTCCCCTTCAACTAGGCACTTTTCTACAGGGGGGGGGGGTCACTTTTTTCGCCGATATTTTTTAAAGTAATCCTTTCCTTTAGATTGTCTAGCCTTAATTTTAAAAAAATGTTGCTTCCGGTTTGGCGGTGGTCGTAACAGCATAAACGTTAGGTTTTACCCCGTTCTTTTCTTTGTGGTACGGGTTCGAGTCTGCCTTCCTACTACCACTTTTTTTTTTTTTTTGCTCAACATACACATCCAAAGACCCGGGCAATGCTGGGCTGAAATGCTAGTATATCTATAAAAGTGAACGTGTCTGTCTGTATCTGTGTACATTTCTATACGCAGTAACTCTGTCAATTTTTAGTCTATAGACTCGAAATTTGATATACAGGGTACGGAGATTTGGGAAAATCGATGTGACCAGATTTCGGCCGGAAATTTGGCGATTTAGGGGTCAAAGTTCAACGATTTGACTTTTAAGAACTCTACCAAACTCCTCCGGCAATTTTTGGTCCAAACACTTGAAATTTTAGATATAGGTTCCTTGGACATGGATCTAGCTAAATAACTTGATTTGAGCCCAAAACAATAAATTTTAAGGGGTCATAATAGCGGTCAAAGTTTTAAAAAATTACCACTTTTTTTTTTCTTTTTTTTTTTTTGCTCAACATACACCTCCAAATACCCGGGCAACGCCGGGCTGAAATACTAGTATATATATATATAAAATATTAAATCAGCCTACACTAATTAAACATACAACTAATTACTTTCCTTGCTGTTGCATGAAAAGAAACCGTTATTTTTGTCTGTATATAAAAAATGGATGTCAATGCATCAGTTGCACAAAAAGATTAAGTTGCCTGAAGTGATTTCTTTATAGTGGTAAACGCTTTCTGTCGAAACATCCACATTTTTTGAAACAACTGCTAATCTCAGTCGGTGCATTTGGTTGTCACTGACAGAGCAGACAGTAGACCTCAGGATTTTACATCAGAGTTTTCCTTCTCCTAGATGCGTGTCTTAGCAAAGACTTGGGGTGCATCTCTCCTAGTGGTTTTAAACGCACTCACAGATATTAACCTGGGAATTTCTACATCCCAGCGCAGTACATGCAGTGCCTAGTATTCCAAAATGGTACTAGTCATGCTCATCATTGTTTAATTTTGGTAATATAACGAGAATGGCTATGTCAACATGATTATATATATAAACAGAGACTACGCCTAAAAGCAATCTATCTATCTATCTATCTATCTATATATATATATATATATATATATATATATAAAAATAAAAATAAAATTCGACCGTTTTGGATTTACGATTTTTGGATTTTTACCCTTCACCGGACTATCCATTCATGTGAAATCTTTTTATCATTTTTCTTTTGCCTCCTGTTCCCCTTACCTCACCCTTTTTTAACCAAGTAAGATCTGTGACTTACTTGTAGTTTCATTAAATACTTTTATATGCAAAATCCGATCCTGCATTTTGCTAATTCCTGCCCTCTGATGAGAAGGAGAGTATTTCTTCGAAACTCCGCGGATTAAGGACTATCCACTTATCTTGTGCTTCCTTTTTTAAAATTAAATGTTTTTAACTCTTTTTCAAGATGTCTTTTAACATGTTTTATTAATCATTTGTTTATATATATATAAAAGTGAACGTTTTTGTGTGTGTACATTTCTCTATGCAATAACTCTGTCAATTTTAAGTCTACAGAATCGAAATTTGATATACAGGGTACTGAGATTTGGGAAAATCTTTGTGATCGGTTTTCGGCCAGAATTTTGGCTGTCAGTTCAACGATTTGATCTTTGAGAACTCTATCAAACTCCTCCGACAATTTTGGGTGTAAACAATTGAAATTTTAGATATAGGTTCCTTGGACATAGATCTAACTTAATAACTTGATTTGAGTCCAATACAATAAATGTTAAGGCGTCATAATAGGGGTCAAAGTTTAAAAAATTTGACCTCTGCGATCTCTACCAAATTACTCAGACAATTTCTGGTCTAAACATTTGAAATTTTACATAAAGGGTATTCAGAGATAGGGCAAGCTTTTTAATCGGTTTGGGTCGAAAATTTGAGCTACCAATATATAAATGTATGTATGTATGTATGTTTGCATGTTTGCCTAACAGTTTTGACAGAGACGATGGATTTTCACAAGATCAGTATCGTTTTTAAGTTTGACCCTTCAGATGAGAAATACTGAAAAATTGGCTAAAAACATTAATTTCTTAACCCTCAACTGGGCACTTTTCTACAGGAAGGTGTCGCTTTTTTCACCGATATTTTCGAAAGTCATCTCCTCTTTTCAATTGTCCAGCAAAACCTACGTTACTTCCAGTTTAGTGGTGGTCGTAACAGCACAGACATCACATTTTTCCCCATTCTTTTCCTCCTTCGTAGTACGGGTTCGAGCCTGCCTTCCTACTACCACTTTTGTATTTTTTGTTTTTGCTCAACCCACACCTCAATACACCCGGGCAACGCCGGACACCCTTGCTAGTCAGCTTCAAAAATTTGAAAGGCTTTATACCAGCTCATTTTTAATGCTTCACTTGCAGTTTAATCTAGAGACAATGTAATTCCTTTATTTTTACATCCGTTCTCAAATCTATACACATATGCTAGCTGGCCATTGATCCAAGAAAGGTTCATAGTATTTTGATGTACATATATATTATACATACCTTTTATATATATATTATATATATACTTACATTTGATATACATATCTTTGATGTATAGGTGTATTCGAATTTTATTTGTATGTTGAAAAAAAACACTAAATATTTTTTAGTAAAACGCTTCAGTACATCGGTAATATTACCAAGCATCCATATTGAAAACATGTCGGAAAAGGCGTTTAGATCTGAATAAACTTCAATTCTATCAACACCTCTATGAGAAACGACTCAATTTTTTCTGCATGGTGGAATTCAATGTTGCATCTCTGCTTCTGACGCATGTCCATGATAGGGTTTGCTTTCTTAGAGTCTCATACTATCGATATCTGCAACAGAGAGATGAAATTTTTAGGTCATGAATGCATAAGTTAAGTCATCATAACAATATAATTTGATCCATTTGGACGGAATAAAAAAATAGGAGTCATTACTTTTGGAATGCCTCCTTACCCGAATACGATGTCCAGCATGTTAAAAATATACCATTTGTTGTAAAAATCTCATGGATAAACATCTGAAGAAGTTGGTGGGGACAGGATATTTTTACGGAAACATAAATCGTAAAATTGCCAACTCATTAATGAAACAGCTGTAATGGAAAAATCCAGGAAATAAACAAAGGTTATAAAAAAGAAAATGAGTCTTTGAATTTTCAACAAAATTTTGCACTATATATATATATATATATATATATATATATATATATATATATATGGAAACTACACATATTATTCTATTAGAGATAAGTATAAAGACAGTTTGAAAGACTTTATATCAACTCATTTCTAATGCTTCCATTGATTCTGGAGTTTATCTAGAGTCAAAATAATCTGATCATTCATCCTTTCTCAAAAACTCTGATTTTTACCATAACTAAAAAGAACTTTCCTTTTCTTCATCTATGTGCCTAGCATCAGGCTTATTTGCCGACTACAACATAGTCATCTTCAAGATCCGAACAAAGATCTGTGATAAACCGTCCTCAGAAGTAATCCAATTTTATTTATTCTTCATTATTTTCAACCCTTTCATAGTACTCTTCAACATTCAACTGACAAACCTTTCAGTTCATTAATCCTTTTCCTCGATAATTGATAAGCGGGTACTTACTAGCATTAGGAGACAAACATAAAAATTTTCAGTTTATTAGGAATTACCTTTTCGAATCCCATAACTTCAGTTGTGTAATCTCTGTTTTTACATATTCTTTTACTCAATATTGATATGATTTTGATTTCGACAAAGTACTGGAACTTATGAAATGTTTCAAATGTGTTTAATTAATTAGTTAGATATATCGGTTAGTTTGATATATATATATATATATATATATATATATATATATATATATATATATATATATATATATATATATATAATTTGATAATTCTACCCTATTTGGTTCTTGTCTGTTGGATGAAATTCTTCCTCTTGGATTGAGTTAGGATACTTGCAAGCATTGGGTATATATTGATTTGCTGCCCACACCTCAGCAAGATGTGACACAAGGTGGGAAAGTGGAGCTGTTCAGCCAGTGCCCCTAAAGGAAGTGTACTCTGGCTTAGCCAAATAGATCTCGGCATCCCCATCGGCACTCCTTGACAGGGTTGCCTCAGGCAACAAGTGATAAACTTGCCCTACTCGAAAGCAGGCTGGCAAGGCCTGGGTGGGTGAACCTATTAGGTAATATTCAGGTGGCATATCTCAGTCCAACAGGTACTGGCCCAGTTCCTGGTCCTGCACCTGTCGGACTAATTATCAATAATGGGTTCTTGACTGGTACTTCCTGCCCAGTTTCCAAGCAGCTGAAGTAGCAAGGAAACTCATCCTCCAACTTAAAATACAAGAAGTGTGGTGGAATTATTTGAGAGAGTATATAACTAATTTTGTGTGCAAAATGTGTAAAGCAATAGAGATTGATGAGAACCCGGATGTCAAAGAAAGTATGTCTATGGCAAAGCTATAGGGGTTGTTGAAGTTTTCTTGATAGGATTGGATCACAGGATGGTGCGGGTGCTAGTGTGATTGCAAGAATTAAGAGTGCATTGAGTAAGTTCAGGAAACTCCTGCGATGATGAAACAACAGAGTGTTACCATTGTTGGCTAAGGAAAGAGTCTATCATGTATATGTGTGCAGTGTGATGATGAATGGAAGTGAAAACTGGCTAGTGAGGGTTGAGGATATGCGTTGCATGAGAAATGATAGGTTCACTTCACAGAGGAAGGTTGAACAAAAAAATGTGAGGGAATGATAAGAATGTATTTGAGAAAAAGGATAAATAAAGACCTGGGCAAAGATAGAGTAGTTTGGAAATCAATTTCTAAAAGCTGTCCAACACATGCCAGCATGTACAATTGACGTTAAACTGAATATAATGATTATTTGTGGTAGTTGGAGGTCGAGTCGCTTGAGCTTATGAAATGTCTGGAATGCGTTTAATTTATGAGCCTGGCCTAAGACTGGTATATGAATTAGGTTGATATATCTTCATAATTTGATAATCCCATTTGATTTGGTTATTGTCCATTGGCTTAAATTCCTCCCTTTGGATTTGAAATTCCTCCTCTGAGGTGGAACTCAGTTCAACTCGTTTGAAAATGCAATGTTAGACAGTAATAATTCCATTAGAGAATGACGGACTTCTTAGAATAAAGGATGATAAATGAACATCGAATGAAACGATTCTAGTCTGTTAATTTACCAACTTTCATTCCAGCTCCGCTAACTGACAATCAGATAATCTACATAATAACTTTTGTAAATAGGCAGTGTGACTATAAGAAAATGCCACCCATAGAATCATTAATAAAATGTTAATTCTTTTTGCAATCCAACCATATTTTATACAAAAAAACTTCAGGCCATTTGAAAATAATTCTGAGCAGGATAAAGTATTTTCTGGAAGGATTAAAATTGAATTGCATTTTATTGTTCTTACTGACATGTTGCAGCAATCGATGAAAAAAACTGACAAATAAGAATCAAATTTGTATTTTGTACACAAAAAACTCATCGAGTACAAAATAAAATGATTTTACTTTATCTATTAGATGATTGATAGGGTTCAGACCCAGGGTCAGCTGTGGTCCCTTATTGATTGATTATTTGAACTTTGGTTTGCCAGTTGCCAAGAGATTGTTATCAAAGTTTATCATGTAAAAATCCATTGGGATATGAACTCTTAAAATTCTTTATAGCAAAGAAATTTGAAAGAATATCCATAATTACGATTGAGGTTATGGGAGTTGAAGGTATAAGGTCTAACTGCAACTCTTAGAATTCCAAAATATCTGACTCTGATTCCTTGTTTTAAAGTCTTCCAATTGTGAAGACTGTTAACAGTAGTATCGTATGGGTTAGACTTTTATACCCTATTTTTTTAGCCAGTCTGAGAAATTGTTTCCAGATAAATGGACTGTTGCATAGCCTCCTTCCAATTAGGTGACTGAACAGTGTAGGATTAGGTCGTCTGTATCCTTTGGGGGGGGGTTCCTTTGAGTAGATTTGGGAGTCTATTTGTCTCCACCACTGTTTGTTTACTGCAGTCTTGCAGTGTTTTGTTCTGATCCGGTTTGCGGCTACCCTCTGCTTCCTACTATTTGTAACTATGATGCTGCTTCCTTTGGGAGTATTGTTTTTCCATTCCTCCTTCCATGTCTCAACTGGATCTGTTGATTCTTCAGAAATTAAAAACAAAATCCGACTCTGACTTCAGCATTCTTACAAGTCTGACTCCAATTTCAACTCCTCTCTGACTGATGCCGAAAGCTTAGTTACAATAAATAATAATCTGAAATCATTGTCATCCATCTTTGTGAATTGTCTCACCCAAGGGAAAAGAATCACAAGGAAAAAAGGTGGACAATATTTATAGTCTCCCATCAAAAATATTAAAACAAAAACGTACATCCATCGTCTTGGATTTTTCACTAATCGATTTGTAATGACTTATAAAAAGAACTCTTGATCCATTATAATTAAAAAGCAAATCCAGATTATCTACATTAGGAAGATGTTTTATTCACGAGAACTGTTATTCATTTCTTGTATTAGTACTTGTTTCAGCAGTCGGGCTGACTCCATCCAGAGAATTTACCGTGTCCCAAACGAATGCTGACCAAGAGCGACAGTCCTCTACAGAACTAGATAGGAGTGTTAGCCAAGTAACAAGGTGGCGTCTGGGATGTTGGAAATGGATACTAGAGATGGTGAGCCTGTTTGTGGGTCTTAGATACGACCTTAAACTATATCCGATGGTGAGGCCCCAGCGTGCGAGCTTTGGGGAATGTGGAGCCACCCTTTAATTGCCATTGCTCTCAGGTCCACTCTGACCCGGAGTAGTAGTATCTGTTAGGGTCCCAATTATGGGTTAAATAGAAACCGACTTGAAAAAATAATGTTTTATAAAAAAAAATTTCTTTAAAATAACTAGATTTGGCATTAAATAACCTGAAAAGGGTTGATATGCCGTAAAACAACCAACCAACCAACCAACCAAGCCTGTTTGTGACAGCAAAGTATATAAGGCGGTCTCCATTGCGAAAGTGTTCCATATCAGCATCTCCAGCGCTTGTAACGTATGGAAGTCACCAGCAACTATCACTAGATTTCTGGAAGGAATATGATTCATCACAGCTTGGAGACTATCATAGAAGGTGCTTTGGCATCATTATCAGCATCATAAACTGCACTGATGGATATGTTGAATAGGCACCCCATGGACAAATTTGGGCTAAGTGTGTGTGTGTGGGGGGGGGGGATTGGTTCCCAGGCTAAGTGTAGCATTCACCTGATTACTCAGATCAAACACAATGCTATGACATCCCGAATTATATATAATTGGCAGAACTCGGATACGAGTATACATTTTGTTAATTAGGACTGAACCAGCTTCAACTACGAAGTGTTTTAGGTGATCCACGAGGTGCAACTTCGTGTCGCACACACTTTTTTTTGTTTTTCATTTACTATTCCTATGGACGATTTGAATTACTTTGGTATTTTTCACTGATTACCTAGGATTCAATCTCGTTAGTTATCATGTCCACATTTTCATTTTTTAACTCAGTAAATGCTTACAAATAAGTTATAACGCCAATATATTATGCAGGTAGGTTTAAAATTAAATTTCATTTGATACGGAAACACGTATCTGTTATATATATATATATATATATTTATTTACCAATTTGACTTTCTGTGGAGTATTTTATTTACTTTTCTTTTTTGGACTGATTATTGACATTGCACAGACGTTAAATTTGTTTTTTTGGGTTTTTTTTTTTTTTAGCAGGGGTGGGTAAATTTTTACATTTTGTCCACCTCCATAATTTTCTTTTAAGTGACTACTTTTATAGGATTTTGACTATGCTGATTAAGAAAACCTCATTTAAATTTTGCAGAGACAAGTATTTATAGAGATATAAAAATCTGTATTACGCATTGTAATTCAGTGGATGCCAGCTTTGTACACATGCGCAATAAACAAAACTATTTTGCTCCAACCGACACTGCTACCCCCCCCCCACTTTTTTTTATTTTTTATAGTATTTGCGGGTGGGTATCTTGACAAATATTTTTCCACTCCCCCCTCCAAATAAATGGGGTGTCTATTCTGAAAGCCATTCTTAACATGGGGAGATTGTGGGTGTTTATTCTGAAAGCCATTCTTAACATGAAATTACTCAAGGAAGTGATGTAAAACTAGAATTTATTGGAGGATGATTTGAAAAGAAGAGGAAGACTTGAACAACAAACGTTAACAGCTAGGACTGCTACTACTGATTTCGATCACGCTAAACAGTTAATATACAATGAGAATCCCTAACTTTGAAAATTTCTGTTTTTACTTTCTATTATTATTCTAATGGACCATTTATCGTATTTTTTTAAATTCATACTGATTTACGCATTCCCTTAATTGCTTTTTTAGAATCAAACAGTAACGGCAGGTTATCGGCCCAAACCAGCACTAATCTCCAATGAAGGCCAGATTATTCTATTTTGGCTATGGCCGCCAGTATCCACAATTTTCCAGGGATAGCAATGGCCACCAACAACAACCATATATATATATATATATATAAGTGAGAATGTGTGTGTGTGAGGACATATACTCAACAAATTTTTTATCTACAGACTTGAAATCTGGTATATAGGGTGTTCAGACACGTGAAAAAAATTTAAATCGGTTTTCATCCAGATAAAAGGGCTGCTAAGAGGCCAAAATTGAAAAATTAATACGTGGAGGATCATCTGATTTTTATGTGTTTTTCAACTGTTTCACGGATGCGCATGTGTGAATCATTCATATGACGGATTATGTTAAGAATAAGTAAGTTTGTAAACACTTTTTAAAGATTGTGCCAAGCTGGTTTAACGGTTATCGTACTTGGCTCACTGTCTTTAGGTTTTGGTTTCGATCTCACCTCGAGTATTGTTTTTTTTCTGACAAGAAGTGAACTGTCTAGAAAAAAAAACCCATAATACTCACATGCACATGTCTCTGTTGCTTTCCCTTATTTTTTTTTTTTTTTTTTTTTTTACTTCATTTTTATTTTAAAGGAATTTAGCATTATGTTTAATATCTACGGTATTTCTGTTTCTAATAAATAAGAAATCTGCATTAATTAATACATAATATTTATGCGTATTTTACACCGGAAAACGCCGGGCGGCCTGCTAGTGTGTGTGTATATATTATATTTTAAAAAAATTATATCTTAAAAATATTATATATACCGCTCCCCATGTGGGGGGTACCAAATTGGTTAAAGAGAAAATTATTCCCAACTCTCATTTAGGTAAAAATGTACTTTCGTAAATAATTGAATCCATTGAAAACGTATGGCAAAAACAAAAACAAGTAACATCTAAATAAATTGCGACATATCTTAACAGTCAGCGAGATGGGTCAGCGGATAAAGAGGTCAGGCTCATTACCGTGGGGTCCCGATTTCGAATATCGTTAGATTCAGCCACTCTGATGAGTCGTAGACGACGAAACACGTGTCAGTGGATAATTATATTTTTAATATATATATATCTATCTATATATCTATAAAAGTGAACGTGTCTGTCTGTCTGTGTGTCTGTCTGTCTGTGTACATTTCTCTACGCAATAACTCTGTCAATTTTTAGTCTATAGACTCGAAATTTGAAATACCGGGTACTGAGATTTGGGAAAATCGATGTGACGGGTGTCAGCCAGAAATTTGGCTGTTAAGGGGTCAAATTTCAACGATTTGACCTTTAAGAACTCTACCAAACTCCTCCGACAATTTTGGGTCTAGACACTTGAAATTTTAGATATAGGTTCCTTGAACCTGGATCTAACTTAATAAAGTGATTTGAGCCCGAAACTATAAATTTTAAGGGGTCATAATAGGGGTCAAATTTTTTAAAAAATTGACGTCTGCGGTCTATACCAAATTACTCACACAATTTCTGGTCTAAACATTTGAAATTTTACATAAAGTGTATTCAGAGATAGGGCAAGCTTTTTTATCAGTTTGGGTCGTAAATTTTTAGTTACCAATATATAAATGTATGTATGTATGTCTGTTTGCATGTCTGCCTTAAACTTTCAATAGAGGCGACGGATTTTTTCAAGATCAGTATCGTTTTAAAGTTCGATATTTCATACGACAAATATCGAAAAATTGTCTAAAAACATTAATATCTTCCCCTTCAACTAGGCACTTTTCTACAGGGGGGGGGGTCACTTTTTTCGCCGATATTTTTGAAAGTTATATCTCCTTTATATTATCTAGCCTTAATTTTTAAAAATGTCGCTTCCGGTTTGGCGGTGGTCGTAACAGCATAAACGTTAGGTTTTACTCCGTTCTTTTCCTCCTTTGCGGTACAGGTTCGAGCCTGCCTTCCTATTACCACTTTTTTTTTTTTTTTTGCTCAGCATACACATCCAAACACCCGGGCAATGCCGGGCGCCCATGCTAGTATATATATATATATATATATATATATATATATATATATATACACACACACACACACACACTATTTGAGAGAGATAAATTGATAGGTTTAATTATTTCACTGGGGACTGTACATAGTTTTGAAAGATGAGCCTGTAGTGTTAGGAAGAGGCATTTCTTGATTGTTTATTTAAACCAACGTGTTCTTGTTTAATGGAACTTTACTGGTTGAACCCAGCTGTATAATGATAATTAGTCTCTACAGATCCTGATCAGTGCTGATAATATCCGTTTTATCATAGCAGTCTCTCATTACATGTGCCATATGGTGACTAGTATTCAGTTTACACATCAAGAGTCAAAATAAAAAAAATAAAAAAAATTTTATTATTAATTTTGTTTAGTTTTAATTTGATAAGTAAATCTCTTAAGTCAACATAAGGTCTTTTTGTGTATTTTTTTTTTTTTTTTTTTGCGGACTGTTATCCTCACCTTCATAGTTGTTGTTGTTTCACCACGTTTCGGCCAACTCATCCTCTGGCCTTCTTCAGGTGATTAACCGCGATTAGATAGGAAGTTTAAGTCTTGTAACTATATCCTCAGTAATTACTGCCTTCCATAGTTGTTGTCTCACCACGATTTGGTCAACTAATCCTCTGGCCAGTTTTGGGTAGGATTGAAACTGCTATCTTCTGACAATGCTCACCTGGAACCGTAGAGACTCAACGCATCTATCCACTGTTCTCAACCCCAAATATATATAATCAGGTCTTTTCATTTTATGGAAATCGCTTGAGACAAGGCATGAGGCCATTTGAGGTAAGGAACTAACAAGAACAAAACATGGTTATTGTAAAGGCAGGAGATGCTTATTGGCCTTAGTTTTGAAAAGACCAAAGCTTTCGTAGGTAGAAGGAAAACAGGGAGCAGGAACAGAGTTCCACAATCTTGCAGTTCTTGGAAAGAAGCTTCTGGAATAGGAAGCTGCATTATGATGAGATGTTAAAACAGATTGATGAAGACCACGAAACCAAGGAATCAAATGAGCTGAAACAAAGGAAGCAGGGAAAAAGTCACACAATTCTGAAAAACTCACGCCATAATAGTATTTATATAAAAAACTGAGACTAGCAACATCACGTCTGTGAGAGAGAGGTTGTAGAGAAGAAGAAAGGATGGGACCAATCAAATTACAGTTACGTTTCTGCATCTTATCAAAATCTTTGAAATGAGATAGAAATCCATCATTCCAAATATGACAACAATACACAACTTGGCCTTTTGGTCAAGATCAAAGTGGAGTATCTGTTCTTCAGATGCTGCACTTCCATTTCTTGTTCTCTTTCGGTGGAGGATCAGTCCTTCACGACTGAGACAATTTTTTATTTTTGTACCTTTTCTCCACGTTAAAAAACGACCCTGGTGTCTAACTCTGTCCCGTGGGGAGGCATAGTAAATAGGTGCAATACTCCGTACACGGTCTGATATTAAATTTGTAAATTTGATGTTGTAAAACATCTTTTGACCCTGCAATTTCACTTTTTTTTTCTTTTTTTTTTTTTTACTTGGGAGTCACCACTTATCAATTCCTGAAGGCCACTCGAGGATAAGGGTTAATGAATGTAAAGTGGTAATGGAGTAATCGCTGATGGTGAAAATTGGGTAGAATTTTATTTTTTATGGGGGCGGCTCAACAAAAAGTTGTTTATATTGGATTTGAAGGCTACAATGTTGTATTCAACCAGGAAGCAGGCCAGCAGAACAGTGTTCCACAAGCAAGCAGTTCAGGGAAAAAAACTTTTTTCCTGGAATGTGCATTTAGATTTAGGCAGAGAAAGAGAGAGAGTGGGGGAAATCGTTTATAGTGGTTGTAGCTAGTCAAGTGTTTTTGTGAAAATTTGGCGAAGAGGAACCATAGATTGGAGTTCAGTCGAGTACTTGCCATGAAAATAACAATAGAGTAGAAGCAGGCTTGCAACGTTTCTTCTGTGGGGAAAAAGGTTGCAGAGAAGAAAAAAGGGTATCTCTTATTAGGTTTTGAAGCTAGTTTTGAACTCTATCAAGACAGGATAGGAGTGCCGAGCAGCCACTGCCCAGATGTGGCAACAATACTCTATTATAGGGTGTACCTGGCTCCTATACATTTAGAGGATTGTATTGATAGTGAGATACCTACTGGAGCGATAGAGTGATCCAACAATTTTTCCAGCGATATTGGCAACAGATTTGATGTATGTTTTCCATTTCAGATCAGGAATGAAGGTTAGTCCCAGAAGTTTGTCAAGACTTGGAGCTTCCTCAAGACGTGCCATTCATTTCAATTGTGGTGTGATAATCAAATGACGGATACGTCTGAGGTTCCGTCTTACAATTTTTCTAATGTTATTCAAGATACATAAACATCATCTTTTATTATTGTTTTAGGAGATGAAACACAAAATGATTTAATCAAATCTGTCTGGAGTCATTAAAAATAAAACTGGTGATCAAATATTCACAGTTCATATAGCAAATTCTTTCTCAACTCATTAACTCTTACAGTCTGTGGGTGAAGGTTAGTTAGATAAAGGGTGGATTCTCCTCCACATCGATTTTTTTCTTCCTTTCTTCCATAAAAGCATTTTTCAACAGTGAAGCAAAAAAAAAAATTTTTTTTTTTTTTTTTTAAATTAAAGAAATCGCTATGATGGTTCAACAGAACATCTGAATATGGAAGTTGATCATCATAATATTTGCTTTAATATCTGTTTAACATACTGGCATGGCAGATACTGCAAGCAAAGACCAGATGTGGGGGCAACCCCACATACCTGACCTTTAACCAGCTCCCATTTCCCACCTCTCGGGAGCTGGTCCCCTTTTTCCCTTCCCCCTCCCTTCACTCCTCACATTAAAAATTGGCCTTGTGCCTAATTTGCTTGGTGGGGGAGTAAATAAATACCTACTGGCATGGCCTTCGGGCTGAGATCAAAGTGTAGTATCTGTTCCGGCAGATACTGCAAGCTATGACTAGCTAGGACTAGCTATGACTAGCAAAGACCAGATGTGGGGGCAACCCCACATACCTGACCTTTCACCAGCTCCCCCTTCCCACCTCTCGGGAGCTGGTCCCCTTTTTCCCTTCCCCCTCTCTTCACTCCTCACATTAAAAATCGGCCTTGTGCCTAATTTGCTCGGTGGGGGAGCAAATAAATACCATCTGTTCCGGCAGATACTGCAAGCAAAGACCAGATGTGGGGGAAACCCCACATATAAGACCTTGGTCAATGTAGGGGCAACCCTTCATACCAATTGTCACTATCCAGCTCCCCTACTCCCCGGGGAGTTGGTCCCCATTTCCCCTTTACTCCTCACATTAAAAATCGGCCTTGTGCCTAATTTGCTCAGTGGGGGAGCAAATAAATACATGGCCTTCGGGACAAGATCAAAGTGTAGTATCTGTTCCGGCAGATGCTGCACTTAAGATAATTTGTACCAGTCAATGGAGGGGAAACCCTCTATACTGGGACAATTATTATTTTTGGTAACCAGAGTGCCCCCTTTTTGCCTACTTTTAGGGGAGCTGGTTTTTACCTCACATTAAAAACGGCCTTGTGCCTAATTTGCTCAGTGGGGGAGCAAATAAATACCATCTGTTCTTCAGATGCTGCACTTCAATTTCTTGTTTTCTGTCAGTGGAGGAGAAATCCTTCACGACTGAGACAATTTTTATTTTTGTTCCTTTTCTCCACGTAAAAAAAAGAGCCTGGTGTCTAACTCTGTCCCATGGGGAGCATTGTAAATAGGAACATACTGACATGTGTTGGACAGCTTTAGGAATTTACTTTTTAACTAACCTATCTCTGGCTAGGTTTATTTTATCTCCATATATAATATTTTGATAGCAGAAATTGCCCTCTGGACTAAAGTATTGTAGGTTTGCAACAACAGATGACACATACAAATTCAATGCTTCTACCTTAACAGCCACTATCTTATGTAGCTTATGACCGCCATTTCTGCCACATTCACTCCTGATGATAAAATGCTACTTCACATCTGATGAGCAACACTATCATAATCGCTACATCTAGTTTTCTCTCTCAATATTTAGTGCTCCCACTGCTACCAGTTGAGAACCAGGTCAAATTCTATATTTTTCTATGATATTGTGCTTGCACTGGCATTAACTGGTTACTACATACATACACATAACATAATCTTTCCACCCCCGATTCAGAAATAATAAATTCTCCCTTCTGAAATTCCACCCGTTTTGATTGGCTGATACCTGACTATTCACATATTCTGGAATCCACTTCTACAGTAAATAAATGAACATTTCAGAAATCGTACAATATGGTGTCACTCTCTACAGAAGAAAATCATGCTAAAGAAACTAACTAAATCATACATGTTAACTGTCGTCGCTCTCTACAGATTATAATCGTGCAGAAAAAAAGCAAACAAAATTAAACATTAACTGATTAGCGTCGCTCTTTAAAGAAGACAATAACTTTGTTTTTTTTTTTTGTTTTTTTTTTTGTTTTTGTTTTTTGTTTTTTGTTTTGGCAAATTTTTATATTAGGTCCACCTCCATAATTTTCTTTAACATGACAACTTCTAACGGTTTTCGACTATGCTGATTACAAAAATCTCATTTAAATCTGACAGAGACAAGTACTTTTCGATGGTTGGGGTGTCGGTTCCAAAAGCTGTTCTTAACATGGAGAGGTTTGGGATCGGCCACCAACAACAACCGTACTTTGATTTTTTACTAGGGGAGGTGCTGCATCAACCGAACAATACTGGTTAACGGTTCCTGCTAGTTTATTTCTATTTTTATGGATATCATTCCAGACAAGGCATGAAGCCACTTGATGTAAAAAGCTAAAATATGTATACTACTTCAAGGTAAAAAATCAACCAATAATAAATGTGAGATAGATAGATTCCAATCTAGAAAGCGGCAATTCTTCCCCCTTTGTCATAAACATTGCTCATGGAATGTGAGAACTAAAGGAGAAAATAAGGGAAGTGAGAAAGGCTACCAAAACTAAGTCCAACTTATTTATTTATTTACCCCCACCTCCTTACTTTCAGATCCGTCTTTATAATTTTTTTCACAAATTTTCTGAAACCTTCCTCAGCAAATCTGACACTGTTACCTTAACCGTTTTACATCTACTAATCCAAGAACTTTCATTTATTCTTTCAACATGACCATATCAACAAAGTCTTTTGTTCTACACCTGTCACTTTATATTGTTGAGATTTAATCTTCCTCTGAGGTCATCAGATCTAAGCTTTTCATTAAGACTCACATTATACACCCATCGTATCATTCTCATATTATTTCTATCCATGCAATGCATATCCTCAACTCTCACTAGCCAGGTTTCACTTCCATACATCAACATACATATACTATAGGTACTATAAATGACCACACAGACTAAGCGTGATTCCAGGATATGTCTAACAAAAGCTATAGGTCTTCATATTTTCCAAGACAAACATGCGATTCATCATGAAATGCTACTTTACTCTTTTTCCTACCACCACTAAAAAGACGTTCGGTTTCTTCCTTCATGTGTATAGCGCCAGGCATAGTTTCCACAAACACAGCTTCTTCCCAAAGGTTTCTCGTCTGTGGAACACGTGACTATGGAATATGCGTGGCATATTGTTTTTAGCGTTTTCTTCTAAGGTTTTAATGCCTTCCATTGTCTACCAATTTGCTTTCATGATTTTCCCATTTCTTTTTAATGCGCACCAAATTGATGATAATGCTGAATAATTTCTAATTTTGATCAGATTCTCAGATGCTTTTTTTTTTTTTTTTTTTACACAGTGGTCACCACTTATCAAGGCTCGGAAGCCACTCAGGGATAAGGTTATTGCAAGTACAGTATGTTAGTGTGGAGATTTGATGAAATTTTTACTTAAGGGGGCTGTTCATTAGGAATTTGTTAACCTTGGACTTGAAGACATCTAAGTTGTAGTCAGGTGGGAAGCAGGCAGATGGAACAGAGTTCCACAAGCGTGCAGTTCTAAGAAAGAAGCTTTGTTCATGGAATCCAATTTTAATTTAGGCACAGATAAAGAGTGGGGGAAATTTTTCACATTGGATTCAGCTAGACGGGTGTTTTTCGTGAAAGATTGGCGAGGGAGGGGACCAGAGATTGGAGTTCATACGAGCACCTGCCATGAAAATAACGATAAAACAAGGATAGGCTCGCAACGTCTCTTCTGTGGCAGAGAGGTTGCAGGATAGAGAAAAGGGCATCCCCCACTAAGCCACAAAGTCTATTTTGTACTCTGTCATTCTGGGAATCTTTATCATATTTTCCAATTTCAAGTAAGAATTTTTTTTTTGTTTTTGTTTTTACAAAAGAGTCACCACTTATGAAGGCCCAGAGACCACTCGAGGATAAGGGTTAATAAATGTACAGTAGCCAATGGGGCAATATCATAGTCATCGTTAGTAGTGGAAATTTGATAAATTGAATTATTTAAGGGGACGGCTCGTCATGAACTTATTTATGTTGGACTTGAAGACGACCATATTGTAGTCAACTGAAAAGGAGGGAAATTGAAGAGGATTCCACAGAGGTGCAGTTTTAAGAAAAAAAACTTTGTTCATGACATACACGTTTAGGTTTAGGCACAGATAAAGAGTGGGGGAGATTATTGATAGTGGTTTCAGCTAAACATATGTTTTTCATGAAAGTCTGCCGAGCGAGGGATCATAGATTGGAGCTCAGACGAGCACTTGCCATAAAAATAACGATAAAGCAGAAACAGGCTTGCAACCTTTCATCTGAGGGGTTACAGTGAAGAGAAAAGGGCATCCTTCACTAGGCGACAAAGTCGATTTTGTATTCTATCAAGGCAGGATAAGGATTTTCTAGCTGCTCCTGCCCAGATGTGGTAACAGTACCCCATCCTTGGACGTACTTGGTTCTTATATAGGTAGAGAATTGCATCAGCAGTGAGATATTTTCTGGAGCGGTAGAATGAACCCACCATTTTTTTAGCGACCTTGGCAACAGACTTGATGTATGTGCTCCATTTCAGATCAGGAGTAAAGTTGTATTCAAGTCAGGAGTACGTTGTACAATATTAGAATGTAACTGTTCAAATTCCTTGTTCTGATTAGCAATTATTTCTTAGTGGCAGTCTTTTGAGGTTGAAGATTTAATCCTTACTACATGCAGTCATAAGCATACCAACAATATAAAATTAATCATAATGCTTCTTTTGGCTGATATAATCAGAACAATGGCCTCCCATGTATGACAAGGGAAATAAAAATTGCAACAAATATTTCAGGAGTGATTTTACAGAAAGAATGTGAAATAAGAACTAGAGTACTCCTTGCTTTCTTTTGCAACCTGAATGCAATAGGTGGCTTGAAAGAGGAGTCAATTAGAAGGTTGTCTGAAAAGATGTTAGCTTGATAATCGATTTTTAAAAGCTGTCCAACACATGCCATCGTATAATTTAGACATTAAACAATGATTATTATCTCGCTCACTAGGAGTTCGCACACAGGTCCTCATGAGAGATTGCTCCCTAGCAACAGCCGGTGGTGCTCCCTGGAGTCTGTGTGACAAGTTTCTCCAGATTTCCAAGACTCTTCATTTCTTTGCAAATGAATTCGCATCATCGTAACAGCTGCTTACCATTGACTTCTAGCTGACAATGACCATCGGTCTTCACTGGAATTTGAGTAGCAATAAGGCAAAATCTCATTTGTACCCATCCAGCGGAGGCCTGGTTAGTGCTTTCTCTCCTTGGGTTTTTCTATCATCCTTAACCCTTCTCAACTATTTGGTGTGTTGCCTGCCAATGCTAGCACTACAATATATTTGTATATTTTGGCAGCAAGTCATTATTCAAGCACGTCTGATTGAACATGACAGAGTTATTCTTTTTTCCGATTTTTCTGGATATCTTTTCAATTCGCCGAGTGGTCTTTTTTACTTCAGCTAGTATATTGTATATAGTGGCGCCCAAATGCACCGATTGAAAGCGCTTGAAAAGAATATGGCTGAACAACAACTTTTGGGTGCCCTTATATACAATATGCCAGCTGAAATTAAAAAAAAAAACTGTTTCAGTTTTCTTGATTACATCTTTTTGTTTTGCTTCTGTTGCAGTTTTTATGACTTTTTAATTTTGCTTATTTTTAATCTACTCCATAGGATTTAGTTTATATTTTGGTTCACTCTTTTGCAAGTCGGATAATTTTGACATTACTAATCTTACTTTTCCGCCCACCATCAATTTGATGGTCTCTTTGGAACCAGTTATTTTCACCGTTCATCTCTTGTCATCTTGTTATCGTCGTAACCACTTAATCTCTTGAGTCTTATGAAAGTTTTAATAAGATAATTTCTCTGCTGCATTATTCTACAAGACCAATAAAAAATGTCAAATAAGAGAAGCTGAATTATTCTCAGCTGTTGATGTAGATTGTCTTTTATTTCTAAATGAAGTTATCAGTAATAAAGGTTGCGGCCATGGAAGAATTTTTAGGCATTAAAAATAGTTTTATGCTGTTGTTTTGGTTACATATTACTAAATTAGAAATAATTTCCATTAAAATCTAGATAGCATTATGCAGCTAAAATTGAGAAAATCAAGCTTGAAAAATGTTAACATTATGTGGATAAGCAGAAACAAAGCAAAATGTCCACCAAATTTGCCCTGATGTCGTGTTTATCTAAAAACAAAACTGAGTGAAAATTGCATTCTTCAATTTTAGCTGCATAATACTAACTGGAATTTTAATGGAAACCGATTCCTCATTTCGCAATATATGACAAAACATAAAACTAAAATTTAAAATAAAGAAAAGCACATTACACCCAGTTTCGTTTTTAGATAAACACAATGTCAAGTAAAATTTGGTGGCCATTTTGTTTTACTTCAACTTATCCACATAATGTTGACACTTTTCAAGTATGTTTTTTTTTCTCAATTTTAGCTGCAGAATACTCGCTTTATTTTAAATTGAACTGATTTCTCATCTAATTGTTGTGGTGCTGAAAGAGGCACTAAGGAAAACATGAACATGGAGATGCGTTAAAAATAGTAAAATATATTGAAACAAAAAAAAAATATCAGCCGTCGTAATAAGTACCGCCAAGATAGCGGACTACGGAAGTACACTGACCACACCAAGACTTGTAACCTTCAGTTAATCTCACAATGTCAAGTAAAATTTGGTGGCCATTTTGTTTTACTTCAACTTATCCACATAATGTTGACACTTTTTAAGTATGTTTTTTTTTCTTCTCAATTTTAGCTGCAGAATACTCGCTTTATTTTTAATTGAACTGATTTCTCATCTAATTGTTGTGGCTCTGGAAGAGTCACTAAGGAAAACATGGACACGGAGATGAGTTAAAAATAGTAAAATATATTGAAACAAAAAAAATATCAGCATATGCAAAGAATAACTGTCGTAGTAAGTACCGCCAAGATAGCGGACTATGGAAGTACACTGACCACACCAAGACTTGTAACCTTCAGTTAATCTCTACAGTTTGAAAGAGTTCATCTTTAGTTCATGATTGAATCCTCACAACAGAATTGTATAAAAAATATATCAACAACATAAAACTTATTTTTAATGCCTAAACAGATTTTTTCTTGCATTTGGATGCAACATTTCTACATAACTGATTTATTTAAAAATAAAAGAACAAAAATTTGGGGTGATATTCAAATCTAAGGGAGACTATCTGCGATTTCCCAGAAGATAATTCATACTAAATTTAATTATCGTTAAAATTAACAAAAATCGACATAACTTCAAAGCAATGAAAATAGCATGTAATTTCAAATGGGGGCTAAATAGCATAACAATATCCATACCTGATCATAGTCTCAATGGTTGGGGTTCCAGCCCTGGTATAGTCAGCGTTTCTGATAAGCTACAGCTACGGTGAAACGCTTTTGTGAATAACTACACACACACACACACACACATATATATGTCTTATTTATAGTATTCCGAATTTTACTGGGTTTATATAATTGATCGTTCATATACCAATAAGTTTTAAGTCAAAATGAGATGACTTAAACTATAAGCTACAAAATTATCATATTTCCTAATTGAGCATTCATATATTGTTTTAACAAAAACCAAGACTTCAAAGAATGGATTGATGGCAACAAATAGTGTATTTCAACGATAAAATACACTATTTATTGCTATTAATCTATTCCTTGATGTCTTGGTTTTTGTTAAAACAATATATATATATATATATATATATATATATATTACTTGATTCCTCCAGCCTTGACAGACGTGTTTTAAATATTCTTTCCGGTGCTTTTTCTTTTAATGATTTGGAATTCATTCCATTTGCGATTTTTTCCAACTCTGCCTTTTGGATCATTTTGGACCATTTGGAATTTACCCATTGGATTGGAAATTTTAAATTCGACCGTTTTGGATTTTACCATTCTTGGATTTTTTACCCTTCACCGGACTATCCATTCATGTGAAATCTTTTTATCATTTTTCTTTTACCTCCTATTTCCCTTACCTCACCCTTTTTTTTTAACCAAGTAAGATCTGTGACTTACTTGTAGTTTCATTAAATACTTTTATATGCAAAATCCGATCTCGCATTTTGCTAATTCCTGCCCTCTGATGAGAAGGAGAGTATTTCTTCGAAACTCCGCGGATTAAGGACTATCTACTTATCTTGTGCTTCCTTTTTTAAAATTAAATATGTTTTTAACTCTTTTTCAAGATGTCTTTTAACATGTTTTATTAATCATTTGTTTATATATATATATATATAAATTGGCAAAAATTGAAAACAAAACATTTGAATTTGGCAAGATAAGTCGAATAAAACATTACTCCTGCTGTTACTTTTGTGCATGCGCAAAATTAAACATTCATAGCTCAAAGTCTCTTAATGTTTCACCTTTTATTTCCTTCTGTCAGTAGCTCAGATGGTAACAGTGGTTCAAAAAAATGAATAAGGAATAAGGCTAGAGTGCTAAACGTTCTGGTTTCGATTCTAATGGATGGTAACCAAGACATATTTTCTTTTTATAACTTTGTAAATCATTTCTACATATTACCTAATAACCAACAGAGAATTTACTCTATAATATTAAATAAGAAATCTGCATGAATTAGATTATAAACACTTACGCGTGTTTAATGACTGGGCAACACTAGCCAGCCTGCTAGTATATCTATATATCTATAAAAGTGAACGTGTGTGTGTCTGTGTGTGTGTACATTTCCCTACACAATAACTCTATCAATTTTAAGTCTACAAACTTGAAATTTGATATGCAGGGTACTGACATTTGAGAAAATCTTTGTGATCGGTTTTCGGCCAGAAATTTGGCTGTCAAGGGGTCAAAGTTCAACGATTTGACCTTTCAGAACTCTACCAAACTCCTCCGACAATTTGGGTCTACACACTTGAAATTTTAGATATAAGTTCCTTGGACATGGATCTAGCTAAATAACTTGATTTGAGCCAAAACAATAAATGTTAAGGGGTCATAATAGGGGTCAAAGTTAAAAAAAATTGACCGTTTTTTTTTTTTTTTTTTTTTTTGCTCAACATACACCTCCAAACACCCGGGCAACGCCGGGCTGAAATGCTAGTATATAATATATATAGTTTGTTTGTAATCCCCCTCCTCGACGAAAACAATAACAGGTCAAATTCTATTAGATATATTTTTTCTCCAGATCAGTGCCACACATTTTTCATTCCATAAGACAGAAACTGCATTATGCATTCATTAGTTGGTTGAAGTACAAACAATAGAACGTTGGTATTGTGATTGACTGCTTGTGCACATCTCAAATACTGTTTTTAATTCTGCTTGTCTAACAAAGCAACGTAATATTTCATTTCATGTGGAAGGAGCATGTAGTGCGACAGACCGAAACCCAGTTAAACTGCTTTTGTCTATAAACACTTTCTTTGCTTCTAAAAATGTTTGCATTGTCGGAGAAACATTCTTCTTTGTATTCCTTTTAGATAATAGTTTATGCAAGATTCCATTGTTTTTGCTTTTTATTTGAGTACTCTGGACTCGGCAACTGGAGGATTGCAGAAACAGGTTTTTCTAGATTTTTTTTTTGTTTTTTTTGCAACTCAATTTGCTGATACATTTCATCTCTTTTTTTTTTTTTTTTTTTTTTTTTTTAATTTATACTTGCACTTTAAGATGGTTTTCCCATTTATATCTCACTGTCTTTTTGTAGCTGAATCTATGTACATTTTATAGTAAACTAGAATACCCCAGGACAGGTAAAATTAATTCCCTCACAAAGGACAGTTTTGCACCACTTTTATTTCCCCCCCCCCATTCGCGCTTAAAAAGTTAAAATGGATGTAAAATGATGTGAAACCTTGTATTTATCAAAATCCATTAAATGATTTTCATTCTGGAAAACGTATAGAATTTAAGGCTTAAGAGGTCTTAAGAAGAAATTCTAATTCAGGAAATCTTGCTTGATTGGTGCCTTAATGACTATAAATTGAATCTAATGCAAATCTGAAATATTTAAATTTTAAATGTGCCCCTAAAATCTCTTTGAAATACTCCAAAAAACTGAAATTTGAAGACTATTAAGGCCAAAACAGATTAAGATTTAACAGAAATGTATCTGAAGTTTCATAAATGGCCTCCACCCTCTTTTTACTACCCTCTTTGCATAAAACTAAATATTACCCACATTATAAATCTGGTACTGGCCAGGCTCATCGTTGCTTAACTTGTGTCTCCAAATATCATATGCATACTGTACTTTTGTGTGTGTGTTAGTTTTACGAAGGTTTATTCTTTTAATAGCCCAGCATTGCCCGGGTGTTTGAAAGTGTGCGCTGAGCAAAAAAAAAAAAAAGTGGTAGTAGGCAGGCAAGATCGAACCTGTACCACGAAGGAAGAAAAGAATGTGGAAAAAAAAAAAAAAAAAAAAAAAAACGTGATGTCTTTGCCGTTGGGTCCATCGCCAAACTGGAAGTGGCGATGGTTTAAATTAAGGCTAGTCAATTGAAAAGAGGGGATGACTTTTGGAAATATCGGCAAAAAAAGCGACCCCCTTTCTGTAGAAAAGTGGCCAGTTGAGGGTGACGGAATTAATGTTTTTAGTCATTTTTTCATGTCTGTCGTTTGAAGGGTCGAGCTTCGAAACGATACCAATCTCGTGAAAATCCAGCACCTCTGTCTTAAGTTTTAGGCAGACATACAAACATACATACATGCATACATTTAAACAGACAGGTGAGATTTATATTATAGATTAGAATATTGTGATCAGTGCAGTGTCCATTTGTAAATGCAATTTTTAACGTCCTCAATTTTTTCTTCTAGCCATTCATGACATTCATATAAGTAATAAGTAGAAATTTGAAATGATTAATCAATGTTGAATTTGAATTTTTTTTTCTTTTTCCTAGCATTGCAAATATTTAAATTTAAAATCATGTTCTGATGCCTGTAGGCAATAACACAGTCGTTTGATATACCGGCCACGGATATTCTTTTCTCTTTGTCATCATTAAGCACAAAAAATTTGAGAAACGATCGATTTAATAATTGTGATTGCCTCTATATTTACCGAATTTTACTAGAAAATATATCATTTCATATGAAGAAAATAATTTGGATCAAATTCTAAAAAATTTTGAGAAATTAATAAGAAAAGTGAATAATAGCAGCAATCAAATCGAATTAAAATTGCGTGCATACTTTATAATTCGTCATTTTTATCAAAAGTCTTCATCAGAATAAAATTGACATTGAATTTTAATTGCAAATTAGACCGCCTGTTAGTCGTTTAATCAGTAGTGTTGGGACGATTAATTAGAATCAGAAATTGAAAAAAATCAGAACTTTTTTTTTCGAATATCAGAATCAGAAAAAAATGTATTTATTTTCCAATGCCAAAAACGATCCATTTGATTGTCTTTTTTATTTGACTTTGTTAAAAAAATCTTCCGCTGCTTGTAGTAATAATAAAGTAATAAATATTTATTGATTAAAACTTTCAGTAAAACTAAAATCTATAGATCACCTCATCACAAGTGTGTTTTTATGTTTGAGAAACTAGCTGCACATTAAACATGCATTTTTACTGTAATCTGAGCAAAATAACCATTTTATCTCCATACATAATAAAATAATTGCAGAAATTTCCCTCTGGACCAAAATATCGTAGGTTTGCAACAACAGACGCCACATACAAATTTAATACATCTAGGCTAATAGCCACTATCTTATGTAGCTTTCAAACACCATTTTAGACACATTTAGTTGTGATAATAAAATGCTACATTGAATCCTACGAGCAACACCATCACAATGGCAACGTTTTTAGAGGAAGGAGACCCTATTTTTCTCTCTAAATATTTAATCCTTCTACCGCTACCAGTTGTCACTGGAATGAATTCTACATGTTTCACAGATTCTGTTATTACACCAATCTTAACTGATTATTACATACATAATCTTAACTGATTATTACATACATAATCTTTCCAATTTCCGATTCATAAATAATAATGGCTCCCTTGCCAAAGTTCATCCATTCTGATTGGCTGAGCTCCAACAGTTCTCATATTCCAGGATGCAATTCTTTACTTTATAAACAAACGCTTACTAATATTAAAATATGACGTCACTAAGAGACATATTAAGATGTCTCCGACAAAACAAGAAATAAATTGAACAGCACTTGCGATCGACTTTATATACAATTAAACACACTGGTGATGTTTCAAATCAACACATTTCATATATATTTATATATTGAGGAGTTTAGTTCCCAAATATTTGCGCCTTATACATTAACATTTATCCAGAAAAAAATAAACAAAAAAAATTAAAATATACGGAATTTATTTGTAAATTATTTTATCTTTTCCATGCGATTTTATGACATTTATAAACATATGGAAGTTTATTCAATGGAATAAAACGGACTTATTTTTGCACACTATTTCATTGCCACAACATTTCTTTTGATAAAATTCTGTAATTTATTTATTTTTTTTTTTTTTTAACAAATCGTAATAACAAACATGCGATTATTTTGCAACTAAAGTCTTAAATATATACATTTATATGACATGTGTCGGTTTAAAACATCACAAGTCTACACAAGCATACAAAATATAATAATTTTGTGTAATTAACTCTGAATTAGCTGCTAAATATTTGCATTTTTTATTATTATATATTTTTACAGGTGGTGTAGGGCGGGGTGGGGCATACTTTCACTGGGCAACGCCAGTGCACAGGTCCGGCTAGTAGTTAAATATTAAGAGATTTGTAAAGAATCAGAATCTGTAATTGTATTGGAATCGGAAAAATATTGGAATCGTCTCGTCACTGATATATATGTGTATAATTATTATTATTATTGCTTGAATTTTGATATTGGCAAATAATTGTTTGTTTTTTTACAAAGGTAAAGGATTATCCTTCTCCCCTCCCTTTCTTTATCCTCTTCTCCTTCCCCATCTCTCTCTACTTTCCTCTCTTCTCCCTTCATCTCTCTCCTCTCTCTTCTTCCTTCATCTCTCTTCTTCCTTCATCTCTCTTCTTCCTTCATCTCTCTTCTTCCTTCATCTCTCTTCTCCCTTCATCTCTCTCCTCTCTTCATCTCTCTCCTTTCTTCTCCCTTCATCTCTCTCTCCTCTCTACTCCCATCATCTCTCTCCTCCCTTCTTCTCTCTCCTCCCTTCTTCTCTCTCCTCCCTTCATCTCTCTCCTCCCTTCATCTCTCTCCACCCTTCATCTCTCTCCACCCTTCATCTCTCTCCTCCCTTCATCTCTCTCCTCCCTTCATCTCTCTCCTCCCTTCATCTCTCTCCTCCCTTCATCTCTCTCCACCCTTCATCTCTCTCCACCCTTCATCTCTCTCCTCTCTTCTCCCCTCAGCTCTCTCCTTTCTTCTCCCCTCATCTTCGTTCATCTCTCTCCTCCCTTCATCTCTCTCTTCCCTTCATCTCTCTCCTCTCTTCTCCCTCTCTTCCCTTTTCTTCCCTCATCTCTCTAACCTCTTCTACCTTCATCTCTCTCTACTCTTTTTTCTTCTCATCTTTCTCACGTTTCCCCTCATTTCTCTCTACTCTCTTCTTCCAATCTCTCTTTCTTCCCTCTTCTACCCTCCTATTTCTCTCCCCTCTTATCTCTCTCCCCTCTTCTCCCCCTCAACCCACTTCTTTCTTATCTCTTATCTCTATTCTTTCTCTCTCCCCCCTCTCTCTATAATTCAGGTAATGGCCATCTATGAAATATGGAGATGCACTTATTTTCATGTTAACATTTTAGCATTAGTTCATCTCTCTTGTTCAATAGTTTCCTTTTTTCCTTGAATGATATTATTACCAACCGTTTAGCAAATCATACTGAGGTTTCATACATTTCATACATTTCTTTTCGAAAATTCATGTTATGATATGTTTGTTTGAATTCATTCTTGTATACATCATCACATTTTTAGAATTTTCTAATGTTTTTTTTTTAAATCTTTTTATTGTATTTTATTGCACAATCCAGTCATAGATTATTTACTTTTTATTATATAATCTTTTTCCATTATTTATAATTTTATTTGTTCCGTTATTTTCTGTGCAACTATAGCTAAATTTTATTTTATATACAAATGTATGAAGACGTATGACGATCGCATCTACTGTAAAACCCAAATAAATTATTAAAATAAGCACCTCTGAATTATTATTTTTATAAAGCTCTATCTAAAAATTCATTGTTTGCAAGATTTGCCATCTTGCTTTGACTGTGTTAGGTTTTCGATTTATTTTTATTGATGCGTGCATCCATACACACTTTTCCATATAATATGTATGTGATACTAGATGCAGCAGTTGTCTCCAACACATGCCAAAATGGTCATCCATCTTGTACTAGCCAGCCTCATCGTTGCTTAACTTTGGAGGTTATGTAGCCAACAAATATGTATCGCTTATGAAAAAAGTTGATTCTTCACTTAATTGTCAAAACAAATGTTAAAAATACATGGAAATTTACAGGACTAAATGACTTCATTAATTTATATAAAGGCTACCATAGTTTCTTCTGAACGATCATTAAATTTTGGATTTTTTAATTTCGCCACGCGAAATCTATAGAGTGAGATAAAAGATGGAATTATTTGAAATTCAGGAACTTATGTTATGATATTTTTCCATATTCTTATAGCAAATAATCCTAAATCTTATTTAGACAAAAAGAAAAATTGTTTCAAAAAACCTTTTAAAAAATATATAAATGTGTTATCCATCGACACAAAAATGACGGTGAATGGTGTTTTTTGGGGGGGAAATTTTCAAATGTAAAATTCTATTAAAAAGTAGAAAAAGTTATATTATTCTGCTTTTCATATAAAATTCAGGCTTTTATTTTTCTGGGGGAAAAAAAAGTTGCTTAGGAATAATGGATTTTATTAGATTTTGATTCTTTAAAAAAAAAAAAAAAATTTGGTTTTTCTACTATTTTTTGACCGTGCCTACCTAAGACACTCGACAATAGCATCTAATAGACATTCAAGTTCTCTCCAGTAGGCATTCCGTTTGTCTAAAATCTCATGGGATCTCATATTAAACTTTCCTTGTGCCATACTTAGTCTTATATAGGGAAGTGGGTATTTCTTTTTTTTTTTTTTACAAGTGTGTCACCGCTTATCAAGGCCTAAAGACAACTTGAGGATAAGGCTTCATGAGTGCTAGGTGAGACATAATAATCAGTAATATGGAAATTGAGTGGAATTTGATTAGTTAAAAGGACGACTCAACAAGAACTTGTTTACATTGAACTTGAAAACGGCCATGTTGTAGTCAGTTGGAAAGCAGTACCGAGTATAGAGTTCCACAAGCGGGCAGATCTGGGAAATAAACTTTGTTTTTTGGAATCTACGTTTAGTTTTAAGCACAGATATTGAGGGAAATTGTTGACAGTTGTTGTAGAAAGACAAGTATTGGGAATGTTTTACAGAGTAGAAGGCATATACTGAAGCTGTCGAGCACTTGCCATGAAAATAATGATCGACATAGACTCACGACATCTCTTCTGTGCTTAAAATTTTTAAAACAAATTTTACTGGTATTGGGAGACTAGAAAACGAAATTTACGTTTACTCTCGTAACTCTGGCTTTCCTTATTTTACTCTTCAGTCCTCACATTCCATGAACGATATTTCTGACAAAGGGGGGAGAATTGCTGTTTTCTGGGTTGGAATTCATCCATCTAACACTTATCGTTGGCAAGTTTTTGACCTTGAAGTAATATTTTTATTTTAGTTCCCTTACTTCAAGTGGCTTCATACCTTGTCTGGGGTGATTTCCATTAAAAAGGAAAAAAATGAAATTAAGGCGGGTTCATCCTTGCAGATATTTCATGGACGACGACATCTTGTAATTGCCGGTTAGTCGAATCTATTCCCGTTACACAATAACGTACAGCGTCGTCTCATTGCTGTCTGCAAAAAGAAAATAGGAGCCTTTTTTATTATTATTATTATTATTATTATTATTTTTATTATTATTATTATTATTATTATTATTATTATTATTATTATTATTATTCACGATTAAATGTCTGCTTTTTTGCCTTCTTGATTTATTTAACATAGAAAATGTTAAAAACTAATAGTTAAAGATTTAAAAAAAAAAAAAAAAGTACATCACGTTTTCATTGTTTGTACTTCGACGCAGAGGGCGGGGGGGGGTAGTAATTGATTTTTTTTTTTTTTTTTTTTTTTTTTTACACCCACTTAAATTGGCTGATTTCGGCACAAAACGGGAACAACCTTTTTCCTTTTTTACTATAAGTAGCAGAGAAATTCAAACTCAAAGGAATGTTGGATGATTAGCATTAAATGGTTGTTTCTAAAGACGGTTAACACCCACATTTAATTTGTTAAGGCTGCTAAATCGTGTGGCAATTGAAAAATGAAGTAGCGACAAAGGTTTTTGTGTTGAACGACAATGAGCCAATTGTAGATCCTTTCACTGATTGTTTTTGATTATTTCTTTTTGAACAAGTTTTTTTTTCATTAACAACAATAAGCAATTTAGCTTTTTATTTTGTCAGAAAACCTTGTAAATGGCGAACTAATTAAGCTGTTATGTGTGTTATAATAAAACTCCTCCATTTTTTTTCTTTAAAATTTTTGTTACTTGTCTTATATTCTAGAAAAGAATACATATAACTGCTTCAAAAACTTTTGAAAAATGTAAGCACCTCCATAAGGCCACCATTCGCCCATTTATGGAGTATTATTGTCACATTTAGACTGGTGTCTGCGACTATTCTTTCGCTCCTGAACAGGGTTCAAAAGAAAGTCGCCAGCCTGATAGGTTCTGAACTGTCATCTGAGCTTCAACCATTGTCCCATCGACAAAATGTTGCATCTCTCTGTCTGTTCTACAAGTATTGTAATGCTGATTGCTCTGATGAACTACAAGCACTTGTGCCTCCTCGACGTAGATGCCTCTAACAAACCCGACAAGCAGCTAAATCCCACCCCTTCACAGTAGAGATCCCTAGGTGTAAGAAAGGCTTCTACTCTAATAGTTTCTTCCCCAGAACTGCTAGACTTTGGAACTCCCTTCCGGGATTCTGCTTTCCAAACTGTACTGACATGCAGAAGTTCAAGTGTAATGTGAACAGACATCTTGCTGCTCATCTCTCTTCATAATATCCTTGCAAATTATGTCCCCTTATTTCAAAGTGGCACTGTGTCTTGTTTGGGGTGAAAATTTTGAACAAATAAAAAACAAAAAACTCGAATAAGTTTCAGTACATTTTATGTTTGTGAACATTAAGAACATTTTGAATCATCTATATGATAATACACTAAGATATTCCATGTTTGTATGTACGTTATCACCTTTCACACATATTTTAAAAGAAAATGAGATCGCCCGATTTATTAAAGACGAATTTGAATGAAACGGTAGTCTGCCAACAATTCAGTGTTTCATTTTCATTTAAAACGTTTCTCCGTTACCGAAATATCCCGATGGAATCTCTCGCCATGTTTATCACTTACATCACTAAAATTCTCTGCAAAATTCTCGAAAGTGAACATGTTGCAAAACTGTACCTAATTCGACAAAAAAAAAAAAGAAAAAAAAAGAAGACCTGAAATGGATTTTCCATGTTATTGTGCACATAATGGCCATAACTGCCCGGGATTTTTTTTGTTTAATGTTGCACTGTTATCAGATGAAAGGTACATATGAGATGTATTGGTTTTTCATGGCAAGTTTGTAAAATGTTGGACGAATTCGTTTTACATATTGAAGTTGTTGTGGACCAGGATATAAATACCCTAACTCACTACAAGAAAAAATAATGAAACGAATTGAATGAAGGAAACAAAGAACTCAAATGCTGGAATAAAATAAATATGTCGTTTATTTTCTGTTGAGAAATGAAAGTCTTGGGTGTACACGTGTTCATTCGGCCGTTGACGACTACGTGTGTGGGAGGAAAGGGGAATGCAATAGAGAAATGTGAAGTGACAAGCCGGCCTGTAGAAAAAGAGGATTAAGCTCAGTAGAGAGTCGTGCACATGTCTGTGTTGATGGACCAAAACGAAAGGGGAGATAGAGTGAGAAAGTCAATCCAGTTCATGGAGAGAAAAAGCGTATAAAGTGTACGTGCGCTTAGCCCACATTACAGTAGCAGGGAAAGTGACACTAGGGCGCGCGGTCGGTTCGTCGACTCAACAGGTCGAACGCTGGTCCGGACGAAAAAAGGAAGTTGACAGGTTTTGTTGACTTTTATACTGGAGTTAGTGTTCTGGGTGCACATGTCTGGTTTTCACTTCAAAGGAAATGACGTCGCAGCTCGGGTGTGTGTATGCGCATGAATGTGAGTGTGTGTATGAGGCTGTGTATATGCGTGCATGTGTGTGCGTATGTGTGTGCGTACATGTGGGCAAGTATATGTGAGGGAAAACATGTTCGAACAAAGTGAAGTGGTATTTGTCAGTGTTAAGGGACGAATATAAAGAATGAATTGAATAAAAAACACTTCTGTATAAATGAACAAGTAATATTTATTATAATTTTACAACTGAAGAAAAAATTATTTATTAATTGAAAGTCTGCGTGAGATGTTTGATCCAAAATGTCTACTTGACTATAACGTTGCCAAGGATATAACTCTGCTCCAAATCTCTTTTAAGCAAGGGAAATAACTTCTGGTACAAAATTATTTCCCCTTGAATTATATTTTATAGATGGAATCTGTTTAATCTGACACATACTACTTTGAGTTTTCGTATAAGTGGGCAAATAGAAATGGGACACACATATAATGTATAAGTCATGAGTAACCACTGAATTTTGTGTGTAAGAAAAAAAAAAGGGGGGGGGGACACATACACTTGTTGGACTCTGAGTGACCGCAGGGTCTCAGAAGGTCAGTGCAATAGGTCAGCCATGGTAAAAAAAAAAACGCATATTTTACATTGAGTGTTTTATAGCTGTGATGTTATTATCTCCTTGAGTTTATAAAAGGATCAAATGGTAAGGATCTAAAATGCCTTCTTGTGTTTGATATGTGTACGAACTTGAGTGAATTGCAGGTAATAACTTTATACTCAGATTATTATTTGTGGAATGGCTTTGACATATTTATTAAATGATGTGCTTTGATGACACTTTGGCAAATGCAGGAAAATGAGAGAGACATTAAAAAATATGTGGAAAACTTTTACAGGGTTCAGAACGGATTGAACTAACAAAAAGATAAGCTTAACGAACATTATAAAAACCAAGAGATATTGTAATAACTGGTTTATCTTCGTTAACTTCTTTCTTGTTCCCTTTTGTAAGCAAACGAGTGATTAATACATGTTATCTGCCCCGTGTCAGCACTGTTACTATCGGTGAAATGTTAGCGTGATACTGCCCAAGAAGGGGGCAGGTCATACAGATAAGACGTTACTGTTTCTTTTTGAGCAGATTTTCGCATCTGGAGGAAACTTTCTTGTCTTCTACTGAGGTCGGTACTGCTGACCTTTCTTCATCAGACTCTAGATTTCCAACAAAAACATTAAAAAAAAAAATAATAAATAAAAAAAAAGGATGGATATACCATAAAAAAAACTAAATCATCAGATGAGTATCACTTAAAACTGAATTTGGCCTAATACTTTATCCGTTATGTCACAGGTCATTACAGACAATTCTAGCAAAAATTTTGGGAGCTTCAAACTTGTTCTTGTTTTTAGATGTAAAATCTTATCTCTAAAACTATTATGATAAAACTAGCATCATGCCCGGCGTTGCCCAGTCATAAGATAAGCTTAAATATGATATTTTAATTCATGCAGATTACATATTTATTATTATAGAGACAATTCTCTATCGATTATTATATTGAACCTAATGTTTAGTAGTGAGATTAAAACTATATATGACTTGGTTGCGATCAGCTAGAATCGAAACCAAACGTCTGCCCATACATATATATTGTAATCCCTTTTTTAAAAGAGGGAATCGCCCGATTATCATAGACAAGATTCAAGCAAGCAAGCAAGCAAGCAAGCACGGACGCCCGGATAGTTCACAGTTTTATAATTATATAGATTAGAAGTCATTATTTCTATATAATAAGCAGATTTTCCCATCTTGAGGTTTGACTTTCACAAGAAACACTCGTCTAGCTGAAACCACTATCAATAATTTCTTCCACTCTTTATCTGTGCCTAAGCCTAAACGTAGATTCCATGAACAAAGTTTCTTTCTTAGAACTGCACGTCTTTGGACCTGTGTTCCGTTATCCTGCTTTCAAACTGACTACAATATGGTCGTCTTCAAGTTCAATGTAAACAAGTTCTTGATGAGCTGTTTCCCTTAAGTAATCCAATTTACAAAATTTCCACTAATAACGATTACTACATTTTCCCATTGACTACTGTACACTCACTCCTTTCTAAAAAATAAATAAATAAAATTTTTCAGTCACTGAAATCTGTTCCTTTAAGAGACCTCCTGAGCTTAGCCTTTTCATAAGACTCACTATTTACAAAATAAAAAAAGAAAGAAAAAAGGACATCAAATAAACGAAAAAAGGATTGATATGTTATTAAAACACTAAACCTTTAAAAAAAAATGACACTTAAAACTGAATTTTACTAAGTATTGTTACGTCACGTCATAGGTGTTTGCAGACAGTTTTTAATATTCTAGTATGAATTTTGGGAACATTAAACCTATTTTGGTTTTTAGATGTACAGTCTTATTTTAAGATAGAAATTTTAGAGATTTCTTCTATGGCAGCTATTTTTACCTCACCACTTCTCAAATGGCATCGAAATAAGTTGTTAACATTAAAAAAAACAAAAAAACAAAAGAACGAGACAAAAAGGGAAACAGAAACGTTCATAGAATATCAAGGAGCATAAAAATGTTCTGCTTGAAAAGATAGCAACTCGTTATTTGGACAATTTCAACACAAAAGCAAATTCATTTTTTTTTCCTCAAGACCAGCTTATGTGTTTGGTGCAGATTTGTTTCTAACTTGAAGTTGTTCAATTAATGTAACTTTTCAAAAGAAACACTTTGATGTCAATTAACATTCTATTACGATTTCAAAGAATTGTTTTGAATTTAGTTGTTTACATATTTGTCAAGTGAAAATACCTAGTGACCGCCATAAAAAAAAAAAAAAATTCCACTCATGAAATCGTTAATAAATTCACAATTCTTACTTAATTCACAATTCAACTATGTTTGCTATAAATAGAATTAGTCTATGCCTGACTTGTTCATCAAATTTCAGCTATGAATGTTCAACAGTCTTTACTTCATTGCACTCAGATTATTAGTTGTGGAATGGCTTTGACATATCATTAAATGATGTACTTTGATGACACTTTGGCAAATGGAGAAAAATGGGAGAGATGTTAAAAAATATGTGAAAATGATATGCGGGGGACACTTTGATGATCGTCTCATCAGTAGATGTGATACTGAATGGACTTCATTCATGTTAACCCTCCAAATTCTTTTTCAGCTGTAGGATTATCTCAAAGATAATGTCTATCAAAACAATTCCCAAACTATTCCTGAAATGAAGGTAGGCCTTCACAGCCAAAATCAGAACAATGCCAAAGAGAGAAGAGAGTCATAGTTATTGGCAATTTTTATTTACGAGTACATCTTGTTCTTATTATTGAACAGTAAGAAAACGATGATATGCTCTGATTGTGCATTTCTGTACTGCAAGCAACCGTGGATATCATTGGTTTGGCCATTTCTTTTAATTCCAGAAATAATCTGGGAATTGCCTTGATCGGCATTATCTTTGAGATAACTCAACAGGTATAAATTTGAAGGATTATGGTCCAATGAATGTGAAGTTTATTTTTATCAAATATATATTGGGGTATTTGGGGTGGGGGTGGGTGGGGAATCACTCTAGTTATTTAGGAAATGTGTTCTTGTTTTCTTTTTGTTTTTTATTTATTAAAAAAAAAAAATTCAAACCTTCGAGCAATGATGTATGTTGCTTGACTCTTTTATTACAGTAATTTAACCTTTTTTAGTGAATTATTTGGAAGAAAATTTTATTTTATTTATATATATATATATATATATATATATATATATATATGTCATTTTTTTGATGTTCAACTTTGTCAAAAACGACATTAATTTTGCACCAACCTAATATATATATATATATATATGTATAAAACAACCATGTGAACATCCTTTCACGTAAAACCATTTTCCTTTTTACCCCACTCCATCTGTTTCATTATTCATTTCATTTTCATGCCAGTATGATCCGTTTTTTTTTTAATTCAATTTATAACATTTTATAATCAATTCTTAATGCTGCAATATTTTAAGTTATAAATTTATTATATTTTTTTACTAGAATATCTTGTCTTTTACTTTTCCCTGTTTAAGCTTAACTATATTAATGTTTATGCTCGCATTTTTCTATTATAATATATATAGTTTTAATGAAAATTTTGTTAATATAGTTTAATGAAAATTTTGTTGAAAGCAACTTTCTTTTGCATAATAATCCACAAGTTGGTTTCTACTCAGCACATGAAACTCTCTGAAGAAGTATTTGCATAAAAGAAATTGATTATTCTAACTTTTAAATACTTTGGTATTGATAGGTAGACCGTGTCAAATTTCTGATGTATCGAATAACCCGAATAGGGGAGGGGGAGGGGCGCAGAAGTTATTCAAATTGGGATATTTTAGTTGGTCATTTGTGTTATATGTGTGAAAATTTTAGTATGGATTTCTTTGTTTGGTGAAATGTCCCTCTCGTCCGACAGGGTCAATGTACGGTACATGCTTCGATTAGTTAGCTGAAAGTGGCAATAATGTTGTTTATTGGTTATGCGTGAAAATGGAGGCATTGGGTTACTCTTTATAGCTTTGGTCTTATGAGGTAAATGGAGGCCATTATAGATGGAGAAGTCAATTCTGTAGTCAGTGAAACGTTGTCATCTATTTCTTTCTTCTGCCTTTTATGTAGAGAAATATTTACATTAGTTTAAAATCGTGCTTTTTTTCTTTTTAGTCATGTTCACCTCTTACAAAGCACATTGCCACTTGGTCGTGAGGAGCTACTATTTGGGACCATGTCTAGGAAAGATTCTTAAGATGTTGGTTTACATTACATTTTACATTTAAACTTCTGCATATCAGTACAGTCAGGAAAGCAGGTAGCAGGAAGGGAATTCCAAAGTCTAGCTTTTTGAGAGAAGAAACTATTAGAGTAGAAAGCTTTTTGGCATTTAGGTACCTCAACAATGAAGGGGTGAGATTTTGTTGCTAAGCGGGTTCATCGGGGATATGTATGTCGAGGGGACACAAGTGCAACGAGTTCATCAGAGCACATTCCATTAAAATACTTGTAAAACAGGCACAGAGATGCAATATTACGATGATAGGACAGGGTTTGGAGGTTAGTTGACAAAGTGGGATATATTAGATTGAAAACTCTCTTTTTTGGACCCTATCCAAAAGGAAGAGACTAGTGGCAAATGTGGCAACAATACTCCATGCATGGGTGAATGATGTCATTGTAGAGGTACAGGATACTCTCAAGTATGAGTAGTCTTCTAGCTTGATAGAAGGAACCCACTTTCTTTGCAGCAGCCTTCGCAATGTCCTCAATGTATTTGTTCCAGTTCATATTGCCCATGAATGTTAAGCCAAAGATTTTGAAGAAAGAATTCTTAGGTCGGGTGTTCTTTGTCATGGATATCGGTGGTTAGAGAGGCTTCTTCTAATCGTTAAAGGAAAACAGCTTACTCTTACTAGCATTAAATGTTACCATCCATTTACGGCCCCGTTCCACTATGGTCTGGAGGTCATTTTCTAACGATTCTGTCATTGTCTTAGATTTATGTACATCTGTTCTTCCCTCATGCATGTTATAGAGCATTGTATCATCAGAAAATATACCCATCTCAGACAGGCACAATATTAATAATATCAATATTATCTTTAAGAGAACAAGAGTTTAAAACTCTGGTGATGTACCTATTTACTATGCCTCCCGACGGGACAGAGTTAGACACCAGGGTCGTTTTTTAATGTGGAGAAAAGGTACAAAAATAAAAATTGTCTCAGTCATGAAGGATTTCTCATCCACCGAAAGAGAACAAGAAAATGAAGTGCAGCATCTGAAGAACAGATACTACACTTTGATCTGGTGATGTAATCCAGCATTCAAGTTTTGAAATTTTTCGTGTTTTCTATGTGCGCTAATTTCCGAGTCAATTTATATTTATTTTGTTTTCTACCATATAAGAGCAATTTATTCACATTTCTTGGATTATTCGGACTGCTGTCCTCATCTTTAGTGTTATTCTCACAATGTTTCGGCTGATGTAACCTCTGACCTCCGTTGGATGTATCTTGTCAAACTTCGGAATCTGCTCAAAATTTCAAATGTTAAACTTTTATTTAACACACAGGGGTAGCATGCTCTCATTCCATCAACCATGACTGGGTAGAAGTCCTAAATAATTTACAATTGTATTTTGAATGTCGCCTGCACTAAGGATTGAACCTTCAAACTCGAGAAGAGTGTAACTTACAACTGAATTTTATGAAGTACTTTGTCCACTATCCCACGATACCTGAAGAAGGTCAGAGGTTTAAAATCGAAATCGATGTCTCTGTTCGGTATCAAAAGACAAAGAATACTCCCCCCCCCCCTCCCATAGGGGCAGCTGTGTGTGTACTTGTGTGGCAAGGGTTGAACAATCCCCCAACTACATCTCCCCTGAATCAAGCCAAAGGAACACACGCCCCTAACGTGAATACCGTGTAACCAATGCACTGTTCTATCATTTGAAAACACTACCGTGAAAAACAAACGGACTTTCACTTACTGATTCTCTGCGCCAACAGCAACATGGCAAACAAAAAAAAAATTGAAAAAGAAATACTGAGGACGAAGTGTAACTTCGAAATATATTTATAAATTTCAAACAAAAATAAATATGTTTTTTTTTTTACACAGTGATCACCACTTATCAAGGCCCGGAAGCCACTCAGGGATAAGGGTTATTGCAAGTACAGTACGTTAGTGTGGAGATTTTGATGAAGTGTTTAATTAAGGGGGCGGTTCATTAGGAATTTGTTAACATTGGACTTGAAGACATCCAAGTTGTAGTCCGGAGGGAAGCAGGCAGACGGAACAAAGTTTGTTTGTTTTCGTGATAATGTGTTGTTTTTTTGGCTTCAAACGTATCTAATCCGTATTTTATTTTAGAGAAAAAAAATATATATATAGATTTTTTGTATCTAAAATTTATGTAAACTTATGTAAAGCAGGTGTTAAAATTTCTCAGAATAAATAAATTTGAAATTTCAAACAAGTAAAATATTTGTTTATTTTCCTAATATTACGTTGTGATTTGGCTTTCAAGCGCACTTGATGCGTATTTTATTTTATTCAAAATTAAAACAACGTTTCTATATGAACTCACACCCTTGACGATATTTTTTTGTACCTTAATATTCATGTAAACTTATATGTGAAGTAGGTGTTCAAATTTTGTAGGATAATAAATAAATATGATCCATTTCACTTGAATTTCATTATTTATCATTATCTACTTTCAGTATCTCTATTCACAGGTAAGTAATCTTCTATTTGACAATCTCTATTCTATCAAATCTAGCATGGCATGTGTTGTACTTTACAAACATTGGCTTTTATGCGAGTAAACGATAATGTCATAATGCATGCACAGAAAAGAGAGTTCCTGAAGCCAGATATTTTTTTCAAAACCGGTGCAGGTATCAAATAAAAAAAAAATATATCAGATTGACATTCAAAACATGATATGAAAATAAAGTCAAAGAGTACACAAGCAAGATAATAAAGACCATCAGACACATGCGGAGGGCATTCTAAAAGTAAAGCCTCCTAAATTTTTAACTCAAAAAGTTGAAGAGCTATGAAGACGGCAACCGTACCATTAAAACGAGCAACCGTTTGTGCTCCAAAATTTTTCTACATAGTCGCCACCATTCTTAATATACTTTTGCCAGCGATGAACGATGGCTGTGCATGGGCGTCTGGAGTGTGCTTTGTATAATAAGGGTCGTTCCAATAGTAAAGTCTCCTATTTTTTTTTTTTTACCCAAAAAGTTGAAGAGCTACAAACATGGGAGTGATACCATTGAAACGAGCGACTTTCTGTGCCCCGGAATTTATTTTTCTGCATAATGAACAGCATTGCTAGAAATTGAATAATGCGTCTCTACTTCTGGTGTACGTCATTGAGAGAGGTTGCTTTCTTAGAGTTTCACGCAATCAATATCTGTAACGGAGAGAGGCGAAACTTTCAGGTCATGAAATGCATAAGTTCAGTCGTCATAACAATGCAATTTGCAATTCCCTGTATTACATTCGGGCGAAAAAAAAATAGGAGGCATTACTTTTGGAATACCCCTTGTACATAGGAAAAAGGAAAAAAAAAATTAAAATTGGTCTCTTTCCATTCTGACACGGAAATTCTGTATTCAATAATAATCTTTATCTAACTATTGTGTGCGTGATATGTGATGAAGGGCACTGATGAAGAAACTTTTTGAAATCATCTAAATTATAATTAGTGATGTGATGACTCCAATATTTTTCCCGATTCCAATACAATCACCGATTCTGTTCTAAATTTCTGATTCCAATACAATTACTGATTCTGATTCTTTTAAAACGTCTAAGTGTTTAGCTATAAAGGTTTTTTTTAGGGGGGGGGAGGTTGAATTACTGTAAAAACCCATGCAGTATGTGCATATATCTTCACAAACGCAAAAAAAAAAAAAAAAATACATTTATGTCAGAATCTATAGATTTTAGTTTCACTGATAGTTTAAAATCAATAAACGGCCATTATTGTATCAGCAATATCATCAATAGAAAATTAAATTTAAAAAACATGTATAAAAGAATCGTTTTTGGTATCGGAAATTAGACACAAATTTTCTGATTCCGCTACCCCCCAAAATTTCCGATTTTTCTGATTCCGATTAATCTTCCAGACTTTATTTATAATACAAAATTTTTCCAGATCGTTTTAGAACCGATCATATACCAAATATTCGTCATGCTTGAATTCTTTGAACTGCTAGAAATAATGCACTCATTTTATTTATCTCAACTTATATAGCAAGTGGATTTAAAGAGATCGGATAAATCTTTATATAAGGATCTTTCAGGGTATATGAAACTCAACACTTATGGGTGGAGCATAACATAATAATTCAAGACAAAATAAATCTAGGTAAATTTATCAGTTCAATAAGGAAAACATAAAGGATAAGACAGTTATCTATAACCTAGCGCCTCTCTCCTCTTCTGACGAGAAGCATTAAGCTTTGAAATGCCACGGTATAAAAAGTTTCTTTAACTTTAACTTATCCTTTTATGTTTCGTTTATTGAACTGATAAATAAATTTATGTATATTTATTTTATTTTTTTTATTGAATCAGAAGAACAAAAAACTGTTGATATCTTCATCAACGTTTTGTCTTTATTCCCAGAATTTCTCAAGAAGAGTACTTGAATCAGCACTCATTATTATAAACTCTGGCACAATTAAACTTTCACGAAAAATGCTCGTCTATCTGAAATCACTATCAATAATTTCTCCCACTCTTTATCTGTGCCTAAACCTAAGCGTAGGTTCCATGAACAAAGCTTCTTTCTTAGAACTGCACACCTATGGAACTGTCTTCCGTTTGCCTGCTTTCCAGCTGACTACAATATAGTCATCTTCAAGTCCAACATAAACAAGTTCTTTGTGAGCCGTCCCCTTAAGTAATCCAATTTACCAAATTTCCATTAGTAATGATTACTATGATATTGTCCCATTGACTACTGTACATTCAATAACCCTTATCCCCGAGTGGCTTCCAAGCCTTGATAAGCTGTGACTGCTATGTAAAAAAAAAAATCCTTTAAAAACAAATGAAAGAAATTGAGATATGCGCATGCAAGTATGCTTTTTTATGATCAGTTAACTTCTTGTAAGTAAAAAAAGAAATACTTCAGCTGAGATTGAAACCCAAGCTTAGTGAGTCAAGTACAATAACAATTAAGCCAGCTTACCACGATCTTTAAAAAGGGTTTTCAAGCTTACTTATTCTTAACATAATACGAATGATTTGCGCATGTGCAGTTATGAAACAGTTGATAAACAGATAAAAATCCAGTGGCCTTGCAAGTACCAATTTTTCAATTTTTACCTCTTAGCAACAGTACTTTTTTCCGGATGAAAACCTATTAAAAAGTTCTCCACATATCACAATGCCCTATATACCAAATTTCAAGTCTATAGACCAAAAGTTCGTTGAGTATATAGGTTGAGAATCGTCCTCACCCACACATTCTCACTTTTATAAATATACTAGCATGGTTGCCCGGCGTTGCCCGGCTATTTGGAGATGTATGTTAAGCAAAAAAAAAAAAGTGGTCAATTTTTTTAACTTTGACCCCTATTATGGCCCCTTAAAATTTATTTTGGGCTCAAATTAAGTTAGTAAGTTAGATCCATGTCCAAGGAACTTATGTCTAAAATTTCAAGTGTTTAGACCGAAAATTGTCGGAGGAGTTTGGTAGAGTTCTCAAAGGTCAAATCGTTGAACTTTGACCCCTTACCAGCCAAATTTCTGGCCGAAAACCGATCACATCGATTTTCCCAAATCTCAGTACCCTGTATATCAAATTTCGAGTCTGTAGACTAAAAATTGACAGAGTTATTGCGTAGGGAAATATACACACACAGACACACAGATAAACAGACAGACAGACATTTTAACTTTTATAGATATATAGATAGATAGACTATACGTGTGGCATTTTATTGGGGAGGAGGGCTCTATACAACAGAAGTTGGATATTGATTGTAGAATTTAACCTCTTCATAAATCAAGCAACAAATCAATGAGAATAATCACCATTTTGGGAACCATTTTAACTTGTGTGTTTGTTTTTGCTCTCTTTGTATTATTTTGGGACAAGATGGCACTGACTCGGGTATTTTTTTATTGATCAAATCATTTTCCCTCCCAATAAACTCTTAACTGCCTCCCAACAAGAAATATAACCACAGAGCAGCTAAAACAATTTGTATCTATTTGGCAATGATATGGACTGAAAATCTAGAAGTCCGTGAGGTCTTCACATTTCTAAAGTAATCCCTTTATTCTTTTGATACGTGTAAATTGTTAAGCAATGAAGCGTTCATAAATCATTCTTAAGGTTTTATTACATACTTGCAGGCCGCCCAGCATTGCCCGGTCATAAAATGCGCATAAATATTATATTTTAATTCATGCAGAATTCTTATTTATTATAACAGAAATATCATAGCCTTAAATTCCTATAAAAAAAAAAGATGAAGTTAAAAAATAACAAAACAAAAGAAACGCATAAATTTTAGCCATTTTAAATGACTAAAATTGACACTTTTGTGCTTATTAAAAAAAAATTGATGCCTTGGATTTTTATAAAACTTTCTGAAAAGTTGTAACTAACTGATTTCTATATAATTTTGTTTGTCTATACTTCGCAATAACTCTTGGGTGTGCCACAGGGGCTCTTTTAGGACTAATAAAAGCACTCCATTTTTGGGACTATTTTACCATATTTGTACAAAATTTTCTGTGTATGTCTATTTAGCAGTTTTGCATGGTGCTGAACTCAAATTTAACTATGTTAAGGTCTTAGGGACTTTTGAGCTAAATATGGAGTGAGGGCAATGATGGACTTAGTCTTTCTTTTTTTTTTTTTTTTTTTTTTTTTTTTTGCATGTTGCAGACCTCAAATTTGCATATATTAAGGCCTAAAACTGCACTGTTTGTTCATTTTCACCAGGATTTGATGTCCCCTGGTGGCTTTTGTGGCTAAATGGGGGGGGGATACTGAACTTAGTCATTTTTTTTATGCCTCGTTCACTGTGCACTCACGGGGGACTATGCATGCTTCACTTGTTGATTATTGCATTAGCAATGGTATGATATGTTAATTGATCCACTTGATTTATAGTTGTTACTGTTCCCATTCGATCTCTAATGTAGAATTTTGTTGAAATATGAATGTGAATATTCAGTTAAAGGATGTAGATTCCGTGTTAGAAGCGTTGATTAAAGTTTGAAATGAATATGAATTATAAACGTTTGAAAGCACAAATAATAATGTAATTATATGTGGATAAACAATATTTATTGATTAAAATGAATATATTTTGAAGTAATACTCCATCATCAGCATTTTTTACATTTTATTTCTTTTTTTTTTTTCTTCTTGCTTGCCATGGTGTTGAGTTTGTGAGAAAGTTATTAAAAGAACGCCTGTGCTGTTGTTCTTAAACGTATATAATATGTATTGATTTTAAACTTTAATCAACGCTTCTAACACGGAATCTACTACCTTAACTCAAAAACGCATAGCCAACGCCATTCCGACATTTCAAAACAACACTGCTAAGAACAACAGTGCGGACTTTCTTTTAATAACTTTCTTACAAACTCAACATCATGGCAAGAAAGAAAAAAAAAAAAAGAAAATATACAAAATTCTTAAGATGAAGTATTGCTTCGAAAATAAATTCATTTTAAACAATAAATATTGTTTATCCACATGGTGGTGGTGGTGGTGGTGGCTTCCTTCAGTCATGACAGACTATGGATACCCACTGTAAGGGAGCCTGCGCATGAAATTTGTGTGGCAAGAGTTGCGCAATCTCCAACTACGTCTCTCCTGAGTCAACGATGTTGCATACCAGTGGCAAGTGGAAGTACAGAACGACTGGAAACAATGTCGGAATAAGCAGAGAGCACATACAGCGCCTAGAATTCCTAAATGGTCACCCATTTGGTACTAGCCAGGCTCAATGTTGCTTAACTTCGGTGATCTAGTGAGAACCGGTATGTCAACATGATTATGTCATATATTATCCACATATAATTGCGTAAGGCTTTCTAACGGATATAATACGTAATCTTTTTATGTGAATATTCAGTTATGTAGTTTTGATTATGTACTACTACTGCTATGGTCCTGGATATGACCTTAAACTATATCCGATGGTGAGGCCCCATCTTGCGGACTTTAGGGAGTGTGGGGCCACCCTTTAATTGCCATTGTCCTCAGTTCCACTCTGACCGGGAGTGGTAGTGCCTGTTAGGGTAACAACTATGGATTAAATTAAAAGTGACTTGAAAAAAAGATATATATATTCTATCAAAATTTTTTCTTCAAAATAACTAGATTCGTACCTGTACCTGTTAGGGTCCCAACTATGGGTAAAATAGAAACCGACTTGAAAAAAAATATATGCATATATTCTATTAAAAATTTTATCTTCAAAATAACTGGATTCGTACCTGTTAAGGTCCCAACTATGGGTTAAATAGAAACCGACTTTAAACAAAAATAAAATATTCTATTAAAAAATTTTTCTTCAAAATAACTGGATTCAGCATTAAATAACCTGAAAAGGGTTGATATGCCGTAAAGCAAAACAACCAAACCAAACCTACTAACATTATTATGGAAGGAGCCTTCATAAATACCCACATATTTGTTTACTAGCAACGCTTCAAACAAACTACCTCTCTCGTCTACATTCTCACTCAAACTGTCCAATCTCAATATTTTCCATTCAACTACACACAAACGTTCAATCTCTTTAAGTTACCAATAATGGTTTGATAATAATGTATTATACTGCTTTTTTTGTAATTGGATGAGCTTTTGTGATTATACATATATATTTCTATTTTCTCCTCTTTAATTTTTTATTCAAATTTTCATGTGTATACATTGCTGCATGATAGATTGTGCATTTTGCTGAACGGTTATTGTTTTATGTACTCTTTTTTTTGAAGTTGTATTTTGTTTCCTTGTTTCCACTTTATTTCTTTTTAGGTCATGTTTATTTCTATTAGAATCATTATTATTTCTTATTATTTTTGCTATTATTATTATTATTATTATTATTATTATTATTAAAATTTGAAGAACCATGTAGAGTCAACTGACATAATATTAGATTAAAATTATCTGACTCTTGAACAAGGAAAGAGAGTCATTATAATTTCATATAATTTTTGTTATTGTTGTTTTTATTATTGGCCTACAAGGAGCTTTCACACAGGTCATCAAAGATCTCTCCTTGAAAACAACCTTTGGTGTTTCCTGGAAGCTGGGTGACAACAAGTCTCCCCACATTTCCAGTGCTCTCCACCTCTTTCAATAACATTTGCAAATATATTTGTGTTATCACAACAGCCATTTACTATTGATTTCTCGCTGACAGCAGTCATTGGTCTCCACTGGGATTTGAGTGTCAATAAGCCTCCTCAAGGTCTTAGTTCTTTTGTACTTGTCTAACAGAGGTCTGGTCTGTGCTCTCTCCTCGGTTTTCCATCCTCCTTGACTCTTCTCGACTATTTGACATCACTCTTGGGGGGGGGGGTAATGGGAAGAGGGTTGAGAGAACTTATAGATATGCAGCTGCTTTATTATTATTTTATTATTTTTTTTTTTTATTTTTATTATTATTCTTATTATTATTTTATTATTATTTTTTAAATTTTTATTATTTTTATTATTATTTTATTATTATTATATTTGTCACTTTTTTTCAATTTTTTTCTTTCTCTTTAGTATCATTTGATATTTTATTATTGTAAGCTTCGATTATCATTTCTAAATTTTCACAGCAGATGTAAAATGTAAAACATTTTTAAATATTTTTTATTGAATGTTTTATGCAAAGGATTTTCTATTAAACTGTTTTTAAACGAATTTAACGAAGATAATAATGCAATTGCAATAATTAAAATTAGCAAATATTTTGTTTATCCTTTTTTTCTATATTTTTCATAATCTCTTATCGAATTAGATTTGAATGGAACGTCAACATCGTTAATTAAATATGATATGGGAATCACATATTTATTTCAATGGATAAAGTGAGGGGTATGAGCACTGTTAACGTTTTATAAAAATGCATTTATTCGAGAACTGGTAAAATTAATTTCCCAAACAGATTAGTTTTGCATCACTTTCATGTCCCTATTATGGAGATTAAAATCAAGATATAATGCTACTTAACCTTATGTCTAGAATCCTTATTTTAATTTTTTATCAAAATCCATTGCATGATTTTGATTCCGGAAAATATCTATAATTTAAGGAGCATGGTGAAGAAATTAAAATTTAGAGAATCCTGATTAATCAATGTTTAATGACTATGGATCGAATTCAATGCAAATCTGAAATATTTCCATTTTCAAACGGGGCAGGAATCATATTATGACCCTAAAAAGCCTTTAAAATACTTGAAAGAAATTGAAATTTGAGGAATATTTATTAATTGATATCTAATATCTATTAACATTTCACAAAGATCAGCGGTGTCTGAATTTTCACAAATAGTTTAAGCACCACTTTTTTACCACTTTTGCATAAAACTAAATTATAGTTCACATTACAGCCCCTTACGCCTAGCAGGTTTGCTCCAAAATTCATAATGATCGTTTTTTTAATTTTAGAAATGAATTATGTACATGCAAAATATATATATATATATATATATATATATATATATATATATATATATATATATATAAACATACTAGCATGGGTTCCCGGCATTGCCCGGGTATTTGGAGGTGTATGTTGAGCAAAAAAAAAAAAAAAAAAAGCGGTCAATTTTTTAAAACTTTGACCCCTATTATGACTCCTTAAAATTTATTGTTTTGGGCTCAAATCAAATTATTAAGTTAGATCCATGTCCAAAGAACCTATATCTAAAATTTCAAGTTTAAAAATTCAAATCGATCACATCAATTTTCCCAAATCTTAGTACCCTGTATATCAAATTTCGAGTCTGTAGACTAAAAATTGACAGAGTTATTGAGTAGGGAAATGTACGCACACACACACACACACACACACACACAGACAAACACTTTCACTTTTCTAGATATATAGATATCGATGCCTCCATTCAAACTCAAGAGACAATGGACACCGTGTAAAGGCAGCTATGTAATTCTGAGGTAAGAGTCGTGCAATCACCAACCACACCTCTCCTGAATAGCCCTAACCCTAACCCACACCTCTCCTGAATAGGCACAGCTTGGGATTAGTGGCAAGAAGAGGCCCAAGACTGACTGGAAACAATGCCAAGATAAGTGGAGAGCATAGACAGCACCTGGAATCCTCAAATGGTCGATCATCGTAGTACTGACCAGGCCCAACGTTGCTTAACTTTGTTATTCTGTTTTATATGATGCATGGGGAACTCAGAATTTTTCAGTTAACGGTGATATAAATAAAGATAATGTAAAAAAAAATATATAAACGTATGTAAATCTGTAGTTGTAATAAGATTACAATGGTGGTTCAAACGTCAGAAGAAACTACTGCTCAAATAACACAGTCATAAGACTGACAAATTTCCTACACCAACGCTTTCTCCCAGCTTCAAAACTCGACGCTTTGTTTTTTTTTTATTCATCTTTTCAAAAGTCAGTTGATCTCTCCACATGTAAATTGATTGCTCACACATGCAAATTTAGTCCCACCTATAAAAAAATCTTTTTGGGGGGGATGGCGGAGATTGTCCTACATGCAAAACATTTAATACGTTTTGAAGCTGGTAAATATCCCTTTTCGTCTCTATTGCTGCAGAAAACGAAAAGGATTAATTTTATTTTTTTTTAAAATAAAATAAAACTTGAATATGTTCATTGAAACTTTATAGATCACTAATATAATTTAGTCGGGTATGTTATTTTTATTTATTTTTTAAAAGCAGTAAATTGGCAAATAAAAAAAAATGGTAATATGATTAAATGGTGTTAAAACAGAATTAGAATCCACACTTTTGTTTCAATGAATTTGATCAATTTGTTCTGCCTAATTGTCTGATAAATAAAAATTTATTCAGTCTATCCCTACCAGAAATGTATATTCAGAAGAAGTTTTGTGAGTCTTTTTCAAAAAAAAAAGAAAATGGCTAAATTCATTAGCGATAAATAGTTTGGTCTCATGAAGTGTGCGGTTTATTTCAAACTTATTTTGCTTGCCAATCTTCACTCTTCTAATCAAATTCGTGCGACACTAACATAAGGTTTCCTTCAATAAATGTACATCTCTTGTATTCAAACATGAATAAGATTTAATGTAATTTGTAGATAGTGCACTCCTCTATTTTGAAATGTTTCTGTTATTGAGAAAAAACAATTTGAATGAAACAAGCATCTACTGAAAAGTTGATAGTGATGCCCGGGATTTTTTTTTTTTTTTTTTACACAGGCATCACCACATTATCAAGGCCAAGAGGCCACTCGAGGATAAGGTTTAAAGAGTGTACAGTCGAAATTGGACAATATAGTAATCATTAGTAATGGAAATTCGGTAAATTTGTTAGCTTATATGGAACGGCTCATCAAGAACTTGTTTACGTTAGACTTGAAGACAACCATATTGTAGTCAGCCGGAAAGCAGGAAAACGGAAGACAATTCCACAGGCGTGCAGTTCTAAGAAAGAAGCTTTGTTCATGGAATCTACGTTTAGGTTTAGGCACAGATAAAGAGTGGGAGGAATTATTGATAGCGTTTTCAGCTAGACGAGTGCTTCTTGTGAAAGTTTGGCGAGGGGAGACCATAAACTGAAGCTCAGTCGAACACTTTCCATGAAAATAACGATACACCAGAGACATCTCTTCTGTGAGATAGAGGTTGCAGGGAAGAGAAAAGACGAAATGACTGACTGTGAATGACATTGTTGGTTGGTTGGTTGTTTTTGGTTTACGGCATATCAACCCTTTTCAGGTGTTATTTAATGCCGAATCCAGTGATTTTGAAGAAAAATTTGTTAATAGAATATATTTGTTTTTGTTTTGTTTTTTCAAGTCGGTTTCTATTTAAAACATAGTTGGGACCCTAACAGGTACTACCACTCCGGGTCAGAGTGGATCTGGGAGCAATGGCAATTAAGGGGTGGCTCCACACTCCCCAAAGCCCACAAGCTGGGGCCTCACCATCGGATATAGTTTAAGGTCATATGGTCATATCCAGGACCGTGAATGACATTGTGTGTGTGTGTGTGTGTGTGTGTGTGTAGTGTGTGTGTGTGTGTGTAGTGTGTGTGTGTGTAGTTAGTCATCCACATACAGTACTGTGTCGCTGTATCACAGCAACTACCTCAAGCCAGGATCGAAACTTGACCGCCCAAACGGCAGTTGGTGCCTCCAACCGTTACACTATTCAGCTGTTGCTATGCTGAGCAGTGAATTAACAATGTTTTTGTCAAATGCCTAAGCTCAATTTGTTTAAACAAGGAGCATCGCTTAATACGCTAATGGCAGTTTGTATATCACTTCCCAAGATAGGGAGCATTATAGTCATCCACATACTCTTATAAATTTGGATTTTTTGTGTATTGATATTTATATTAAAACTCTATTTATTTAAAGGGAATATACAATTTTGTTATATTTTGGTTGTGGAATTGCATTCAATAGCAAAATATCTAGCTAATTTGTATATTATTTTAAACATTCATTTTAATTAATTCCTATTAGTTTTTTTATTTTTCTTATGGGATGATTATCTTTAGTTAACTATTACGTGTAATTATATTAATGCAGATATTCTACATGATTTATATTTGCGTAAAAAGGTTATAGTGAACACAAACCTCTTTCTATATATATATTTATGTATGCGTATATATATATTTGTTTTAAAAATTTTGCCGATCAAACTCCTACCAGTTTTTGGTCTTCAGACATGAAACTTTATAGAGTATTTGAGTTTTAGACAGGGAAAATCGGTGCAAAAGTGTGAAAATTAAAGACATGGAATTTTCCAGATGAAGGTCGAACCGTGGCATTACGAATATGCATGCATAATGTAATAGCTATTGGTTCATGTTTTAATTTTTAGCCTTGCAGCCAACATGTCTTCATAGCTCAGGCATTAATGTCAAAGGAAAAAGTAAATCATAAGCTAAAAGTTTTGGTTTCGATTCTCAATGGTGGCGCACGAGTCATTTTTTTTTTTTTTTTTTTTTTTTTAGACTTTTAAAATCATTACTATATATTGAGTCCAATATAATATAATAAATACGAAATCCGCATTAATCAAAATATCATATTTAAGCATATTTAATGATCAAGCAATACCGGGTGGCCTGTTAGTGTGTGTGTGTATATATATATATATATATATATACACACAGTGATGATCATATTTATTGGCACGGTAGTTAAATTTTGTCTAATAAATTCTAAAAAAGGGATTAAATTAAAGAAAATAACAAAGTATATTATGTATTTTTAACTGGCCTTTCCGATGCAGCAATCGGATTTTAGAAAAAATAAATAACAAAGGAACAACAAACATAATTGCAAAAAACCCTTGTTCAAAATTATTGGCACGATTTATTTAATAATCAATTGTATAGCCTTTGGCCTTGATTACCTTCCTCAGTCGCTTTTCATAGTTTACAACCAAGTTGTTGCACTCTTCAGTAGTAATTTTAGCCCACTCTTCCTGACAATAATCCTCCAATTGAATAAGATTCTTAGGCTTCCTTTGCATTACCCTCAATTTTAATGTTCTCCATAAATTTTCAATTGGATTAAGGTCTGGGCTTTGTGATGGCCACTCCAAAACATTAATATGATTGTCCTCAAGCCATTTCTTAGTCAGTTTAGCCGAATGCTTTGGGTCATTATCTTGCATGAACCACCAACGATGACCAAGTGAGAGCTCTTTAGCAGAGTCTTTCAGGTTTTCATCCAATATTTTAACATAATCTTCCTTTTTTATGCTACCTGTGACCTTAACAAGTCGCCCTGGTCCAGAGGCAGCAAAGGATCCCCAAAACATCAAACTGCCTCCACCGTGCTTCACTGTGGGTATGGTGTTCTTAGGCAGGAAAGCTTCGCCAGATTTTCTGTAAATATAAGACACTTTATTATGGCCAAATAACTCTATTTTCGTTTCGTCAGTCCATAGAACACGTTTCCAGAATGCAACATCTTTATCAATATGACGTTTTGCAAAGGCTAGCCTTGCTTTCAGGTGCATAGGCTTCAATAAGGGAGTCTTTCTCGGACGACATGCTTTTAAACCAGCTCTCTTCAAAACTCTACCAACTGTATGTCGAGATACATTCACTCCAGAGGTGCTCTGTTCATCAACAATCTCCCCAACAGAGATCCTTGGGTTTTGTTTTACTTGTCGAACAATTTTCCGTTCATCTCTTGGGGAAAGAATCCTTTTTCTCCCTCTACCCTCTAAACTCATAACGTGGCCTTGCGATTTGAACTTGTTTATTATGGCTCTAACAGTGGATTTGGGAAGGTTTAGCTTCTTTGAAATCTTATCATAGCCCTCCCCATTGGTATGGCATGCTACAACAAGCTTCCTGACGTCTTCGCTGTGTTCCTTAGTTTTAACCATGGCGATTGAAAATTATAATTTAGTCACTTATAATAGTTTAAATAAATCGCTATCTAAAAATTATCTGAAAAAAATTATTCACTGAATTAGCGTTAAACAAGCATAATATGGCTATAAAAAAGTTCAGAAAGCACGTAAACCGGAAATTGATACTAAAAGAAAAACAAAGCCGTGCCAATAATTTTGAACAAGGGTTTTTTGCAATTATGTTTGTTGTTCCTTTGTTATTTATTTTTTCTAAAATCCGATTGCTGCATCGGAAAGGCCAGTTAAAAATACATAATATACTTTGTTATTTTCTTTAATTTAATCCCTTTTTTAGAATTTATTAGACAAAATTTAACTTTTATTTTACCGTGCCAATAAATATGATCATCACTGTATATATATATATACACACACAGGCTGTCAAGAAAGTCACTGAAGGGGTTTGAACTAAAATAGATTCTTTATTTTTGATAATATTTTTCTGTAATTTTAACACAATCTGACTAAGACATTAGGAAATTATTTAAAATGAAATGAAAAATTCCAACATTTATTTATGAAAAATAATGTTTTTTAAATGTTGCCTATTTTCAGCTTCGCATATTTGTGCTCTTTCCAAAACATTCATGACAGATTGCAGAATCTCTGGATTGCAATTTAACTCCTTTATTTCGTTCCTGATATTTTCCTTCAATTCTTGCAGAGTTTGGGATTTGTTCACATAGACTCTTTCTTTAAGATATCCCCACAACAAAAAGTCGGGGCTAGTTAAGTCTGGGGAATGTGGTGGCCATTTGACATTGCCATAGCGAAAGATAATGTTGTCGCCAAAGTATTATCTGATTTTGGTCAAACAATTCCACAACTTGCGTACGTTATTCAATGCTATACTTATCTATAATTAATTTCCAAAATGATATTTGTAAAATATCTGAAATAGAAAAAAAAAACATTAATGGTAAAATGATAAAGATTCAGTGATTTTTTTGGACAACCGATATATATATGTATATATATATATATATATATATATGAGCAAACAGTTAATAAAACATGTTAAAAAACACTTTTAAATGAGTTAAAAGCATATTTAATCTGAAAAGGAAACACTAGATAAGTGGATAGTCCTTAATCCACAGAGTTTCGAAGAAATACTTTCCTTCTCATCAGAGGGTAAGAATTAGCAAAATGCGGGATCGGATTTTGGATGCAAAAGTATTTGAAACAACAAGTAAGTCAAAGATCTTACTTGATAACAAAAAAAGTGAAGCAGAGGGAATATGGTGAAGAAAAAGGTGATTACACATGAATGGATAGTCTGGTGGAAGATAAATAATCCAGTGATGGTAAAATCCAAATTATAACTTCAAGAAAGTTAATTGAATTTCCATTTGCACAAGTAAAATCCAAGGAAATCCCGTAATTGGAAAAGATGGTCCATAATAATCCAAAGGCAGAAATCCATGGAATAATTCGCAAAAATATGTACAAGGAAAAAAGGAAAACATTCCAATAATATTAATAAAAGAAAAATAAGATATGCTTTTCACTCTACTGCCGAGACATAAATATAAATAAGAAAGATCAGAGAGAGAGAGAGAAAGAGAGAGAGGGGGGGCGTTACGAAATTAATGTCTGGAATTTTTATTCCACCCGAATGGATCAGAGGGGTTTGCAAATTGCATTGTTACGATTCATGAACTGAAAGTTTCATCTCTTGCAAATATTGATAAATATTAATGTGTTCATTGATATATGTTAGGGACAACCTGTAATCAATTGTAATATACATATCGTATGAATGATAGTGTCCTATTTTTATCATTTCCTTAGAAAGCATGCTTCCATCATCTTTAGGGATGATGGATAAAAGATGAAGAAAGTATACGTCCCTTATTCCGGAGAAGCTATCATACATAGTAGTTTTGGGACGATTGATATCAGGAATTGAAACAATCAGAACTTTTTGGCAGTATCGGAATCGGAAAATGATGTGCCATTTTTTTGAATGCCCATAATGATTCTTTTTACCGTTTTTATTTTTTTGTTTTTGTTTCAAACTTTTTTTGTTTTTGTTTCAAAGACACCACAAAAATGGTGTAGATTATGTGGTGAAAAAGACATAACAGTTAACATTGGCAAAAGAAAAAATAATGTTTGCCGTTTTCTGTTTTTCACAAAATAAAAACAAGCCCATGATGGATCTGAAGATCTGGTAATTTTTTTTTTTTTTAACTTGCTATTCTCACCATGGTGATCAATCATGGCTTTCTTTTCTCTAAGTTTTTTTTTTTTTTTTTTTTTTAAGAATCGGTGAATCATGATGTGCCATTTTTTTGAATGCCCATAATGATTCTTTTTACCGTTTTTATTTTTTTGTTTTTGTTTCAAACTTAATTTGCCACAGCTCATCATAATGATGAAATTATAAATATTTATTCATTTTAAAATACCAGTGAACCTGAAATCTATAAGTCATACTCGTACGTGTAGTTTTAACTTTGTGAAAATATATACACATTGTACTTGGATTTTTGCTGTAATCCGATACTCCCTCCTCTCTGCTCCTGCCAACAAAAACAACTTCATATTTAGAAATTTAAATAGAATCGGAATCTGTAATTGTATTGGAATCAAAAATTTAGAACAGAATTGTTAATTGCATTGGAATTGGGGGAAAATATTAGAATCGTCCCATCACTAATACCTAACTAGTTAGCATTATTACTAGTAAGAATATATAACTAGCAGGCATCTCTCCTGCATTACTCAACAACACACGGACCACATTCATCCTAAACGGGTCTAACCAGCTTCCTCTAAAGGAAGAAAAGCCATAGGAATATTGAATTCATAAGCTGTCCTCAGTCACATTTATATCCTGGTCAGAGGAGATGATGACAGGTTTTTGTAGTTCTTATAGGGAGATATCGAGGTCCTCTTACATTCAGCACCTGGTATTTCCAAATGCCCATTCATCTTGTACTCAACAGGTTCAACATTGCTTAACTTCGGTGATCTAACCAGTGCATCAACATAATTATGTTGTATATCCTCTACATTACCTGGAAATGAATTGAGTACTCCTATATACTCCTGTGTCCAACTTTAAATCCTACATTATCATTTTATTCTTATATTTTAATTTCTATAATTTTTGATTTTCACCTTACAAATAAAATAAAATGTTTTTACTGTTGATGATTGTAAAACCTAAAATACAAAATTATTACCAAAACTGGATTCTTTGTAAATTATATTTGATAAAAGTTGTTTGGTCTTGGTATAGGGCTTTATTTTCAATTGTGTTTCTGGACAGCGAATAACAGACAGACAAAGACACCACAAAAATGGTGTAGATTATGTGGTGAAAAAGACATAACAGTTAACATTGGCAAAAGAAAAAATAATGTTTGCCGTTTTCTGTTTTTCACAAAATAAAAACAAGCCCATGATGGATCTGAAGATCTGGTAATTTTTTTTTTTTTTTAACTTGCTATTCTCACCATGGTGATCAATCATGGCTTTCTTTTCTCTAAGTTTTTTTTTTTTTTTTTTTTTTAAGAATCGGTGAATCATGGAGACTTGCGTTCAAAGAAAGTTGTAATTGAAGAATTCTTTTGGATTCTTTCTTTACTTTTACCTTTTTGGATTTTGACTTCTGATACCTGATTTTGACCTTTAATTTAGTTTCCCATATCTTTTGGCTTCATTCAAATCCAAAGTATTTAGCATTTTTCCCCAGAATGGCAGAGAAAAGGGCTTGATAATCACTGTATATAATCTTAAAAAGCTCTACATGTTCACTTGCGCTCTCAATCATCATCCACAATGGTTGGTGACGTTACTTGAAACAAATAAGATCTGGATTCTACGTGATGACAGCGATAGAGCAGCTCCTGCAGATGCCGTTCTATCAAAAGATGAGTCCCGTCAACTGATGCTTACGTTGATGATATTTACGTCACTGACTTTGAACTAATATGCAAAAATCTTGGTGATGCACAAGGATAAGCGACACGAAGTCGGCAGCAAACAGTTTGAGATAAAAAAAAAAAAAATAATAGCATTTTACTTGATTATTTTTCGCTTAAATTAACAAAATTTTATTGTTTCAATGTTTTGAATTTGTTTTTAGTATCATAAAAAAATACTTTTATTTTTTATCTTTATTTATTTATTTATTTATTTTTTTTTTTTTTTTGAAAAATGGAATAATTAATTTTTAACTATCACCGTTTTCTGTGGACTTTAAGTCACCTGTGTATCTGATTTACCATTCCATTTCTTTTGCATAAAAAAATAAATAAAATGTTATTTGTGTATTCAATCTTTTTGCATACTGTTACCTCCATAGTTGCTGTTCTTGTTTCACCATGTTTCAGCCAACTCATCCTCTGGCCTTCTTCAGGTGATTAACCGTGACAGGATAGGAATGCTGAGTCTTGTGACTGTATTTCCAGTAATTACTGCCTTCCATAGTTGTTGTCTCACCACGTTTTGGCCAACTAATCTTCTGGCCGGCTTTGGGTAGGATTGAAACCACTATCTTCAGACAATGCGCACTTGGAACAGTAGAGATTCAACACCTTTATCCACTGCGCCATGGAATGAATGCACAAATTATGAAGCCTCATCCAAAAAGTTATTTGTTTTTTTTTTTTGCATAGGAGTCACCACTTATCAAGGCCCGAAGGCCACCCGAGGATAAGGGTTAAAGAATGTACAGTAGTCAATGGGACAATATAGTAATCGTTAGTAGTATAAATTTGGTAAATTGGATTACTTAAGAGGAACGGCTCATCAAGAACTTGTTTAAATTGGACTTGAATACGACCATATTGTAGTCAGTTGGAAAGCAGGCAAATGGAAAAGAGTTCCACCAGTAGCCTCTCGGTTCCACAGGTGTGCAGTTCTAAGAAAGAAGCTTTGTTCATGGAATCTAGATAGGTACAGATAAAGAGTGGGAGAAATTATTGATAGTGTTTTCAGCTAGACGAGTGTTTCTCGTGAAAGTTTGGCGAGGGAGGGGGAGCATAGATTGGGGCTCAGACGAGCACTTGCCATGAAAATAACGATAAAGGATTCCAAAAATAAAAACAAAAAGATAGTATGTTATACTTTCATCGTTTAATGAGACATGCATAAATAATGACTTTCTGCCAAAGTATACAAAAAAAAAAAAAATATATATATATATATACACACACACACACACACACACACACTTGTACCTACTATCTATTCCAGAGAAACTTTTTGCTATGAATGTTTTCACTTAACACATTGCATCAAATTTTTTTACTTAAATAGGACACATTGAACTGACACCATTCCAAAACTTGATATATTCTGCTAACCTTGACCAAATTCAAAAAAATACTCACAGTCCACAGATGTTCGCTTGCTTCCCAATCTTGTGCACTTGCCATCAAACGCCACTCGTGTTTGCCGGTTGATGCGCAAAGTGCATTTTTGATGTTCATTTACAAAGCATGCTTTTACTGAATGGATGGCGTATCTCTTGTTGCTGTTGGTGATGAGAGCGAGATAAGTTATACGATTGGAGAGATTGGGGATGATTAAGTGTTAAAAAATGTTTAGCTTGACAAAGTAAACTCAATTTTTATAAAATCACTATTCTCACTCCTTATTCTCAATCTCTCTTTCTCCCCCCTCTCTCTTTCTCACCCTCTCTCTCTCTTTCTCCCCCTCTCTCTCTTTCTTTCCCTCTCTCTCTCTCTTTCTTTTTCTTCTCTCTCTCTTTCTCTCTTTTCCTTATTCTTCCTTATTCTCATTCTTTCTTTTTCTTCCTCAATGTCACTATTTCTCTTTCCTTTTTCTACATTTTTCTCTCCCTCGGTTCCTTTCCATCTTTCTCCCAACCTCAATCTCTTTTTTTCCCTTCATCTATCTCTCGCTCCCTCAATCTGGTTTTTTTTTTCTTCATCCCCCCTCCTTTGCTCAATCTTTTTCACACCATTCCAAAATCTTTATTTTCTTGAATCCCCCCCCTCTCTCTCTCTCCATTTCGCCGCCTCTCTCCCTCACTTTCTTCCTCTCCCTCACTTTCTTCCTCTCCCTCTTTTACTATCTTTCTCTCAGCTTTACTTTCTTCCACCCATCCCACATAAACTACTTGATACATTTGATCAAACCTTCCATCTTTAATGTGCAATTACCGGTTTCCTCGTCATTTAACTTTGTTGATCACCTTCATATACTAATTGAAAAACTATACCATCTGCAACCATTTTCTCTTTCAACAATATTATTTATCTTGTTTGTTTTTTTGGGTTTTTTTTTTTTTGACAAATTTTCGCTCTCTCCATTGGAAAGAAAATGGCTGATAAATGGATGCTGCAGGAACTGTTTTGGAAAATTGCATTGAATGTGGAATCTTTTAGTTGTCTGATTTGATGCTTTTATTTATGTTTTTATTTTTATTTATTTATTTTTTTTTTTTTTGTATTTTCTTTTTTGTATTATTATTCATCGGACTACTGTTCTCATTAAATAACCAGTCCTCATCTCAAAAATTCAGAAACGTCTATTTTTTTTATTTATTTATTTTTTTTTTTTTGATTTTTTGATTTCTCGATCGAACCTTTTCTGTGCATTTTTCATTTTTATTTTAAGGTATCACCACTTATCAAAGCCCAAAAGCCATTTGAGGATATGGGCCAATGAAAAGACACCGTGGTGATCGGTAATAGTGAAACATTAATAGAAAGACTAATTTTGGATCTTATCTTTTTTTTAAATTTTTTTAAATATTCGCCTGGCTTTGCAAACTCATATCTTACTGATTCAAACAATATAACTCGAACTAAAATGCCTCATATTTTTAGTGCGTATGTATATGTGCATGGCAGCAAGTCGTTCTCTAGACATGTCTGGTTAAACCCGACTGAGTTCTCATTTTTTCTGATTCTACATATAATTCACTCTATCCATTAGGCAATCATCTTTTTGTTTCGACTGACATGTTGTATATCATGCCACAAAAGTGAAAGACTTTTGGCCATTTGCTCAAGCGCTTTCGATCGGTGGTCTCGATCGTCGTCAAAAAGACTAAAGCTCAATATCAACCGAATCGCATTCAATTTCGATACTAATATATTAATCATATTCAACAATTATAAATAAATAAATCAACTCTACTACACATAGCACTTACCCTTCCTCTCTAACACATAACTCAGACAACTAAAATAAAATAACACTAACAATAAACAAGCAAATAAGAACAAATTAACTAATTAACAAATTAACTAATTAACTAATTAACAAATTAACTAATTAACAAATTAACTAATTAACTAATTAAGAAATTAACTAATTAACTAATTAAGAAATTAACTAATTAACTAATTAACAAATTAACTAATTAACAAATTAACTAATTAACAAATTAACTAATTAACTAATTAACTAATTAACAAATTAACAAATTAACTAATTAACAAATTAACTAGTTAACCAATTAACAAATTAACTAATTAACAAATTAACAAATTAACTAAGCCATTTTTTAAAAAAAATTTTATTATTGCATTTTCACCCAAAAAAAGACACAGTACCAACTTTAATGTAGGGACTATCATCAGGGACATAATTAGCAGGGATACTTTGTAGAGTTTAGCAGCAATATGTCTGTTTACATTACACTTGAACTTCTGCGCGTCAGTACAGTTGGGAAAGCAGGAACTCTGAAGGGAATTCCAAAGTCTAGCAGTTCTAGGGAATAAACTATGAGAGGAGAAGGCTTTCTGGCATCTAGGGATCTCTACTGTGTAGGGGTGGGATTTTGCTGCTTGTATTTACGGCCTGTAGTTCGTCGAAACACCTACCATTAAAATATTTTGAAACAGGCAAAGAGATGCAAGATTTCGTCAATGGGGCAGAGGTTGAAGCTTAGCTGACAGTGCTGGACCCATTAGGTTGACGACTCTCTTTTGAACCCTGTCTAAGAGTGTGAAACTAGTAGCAGATGCACCAGCCCAAATGTGGCAACAATACTCCATACATGGGCAAATAATGGCCTTGTAGAGATACAGGATAGTCTCAGGCACGTATATATGTGTGTGTGTGTGTGTGTATACATTGACTACATTGAATAGATGTCAGCTCTACTACATAATCAAGTTACCTGAATTGATTTTTTTTTTTAATATAAGCTTTAAAATAAGGCTGTAATATTTTCTTTAAGGCAACAAATTTATCGTTCCACCCTATAGTATCGTGAACAGACATCTTGCTGCTCAACTTCCTACATAGTATCCCTGTAGATTTGGTCCCAAATAGTAGCCACTTACGTCCAAGTGGCACCGTGCTTTGTTTAAAATGAATTGCAGTAAAAACAAATTAGTCAGTGGCAAGACTTTGCTTTTAAAGTAAGCATGACTAAAAAACAAAAGTCAAAATGGATAAAGTGTATCAAGGCAAACATTGCTTTTAACAAACATGTGTAGTGGTGTATTTATTTCTCTCCCTCTTTGGAATTCCCTTCCTGTTACTTGCTTCCCTGACTGTACTGACATGCAGAAGTTTAAATGTAATGTAAACCGACTTTAAACATGGTTCTGAATTGTAACCCTTTAACTCCAAGTGATAATATGCCTTATTTGGAGTGAACATGGCTAAAAAAAAAAAGTCAAGATGGATAAAGCATATGATGGGAAAAATTGTCTTTAAAAAAACGTTCAAGAACTGGTGTACTTATTTCTCTCTCACAGAAAGAAATGTGACACAAGGATCGGAAAGTAGGATTGAAAAGTCAGCACCTATGAGAAGGAGCACTCTGACTCTGCAAAAGATGTCTGGACAGCCCTGTTGGCATTTCCCGATAGAGGTGCCTAAGATGATTAGCAATAAACTAACCCCTTTCCCAAAGAGAGAAGGCAAAGCCTTGGATCTCCTAGAACTGCACAGGACCAGCGTTACATTGCAATCAACAACGAACAGGTCATTACAGGAATGGTCTATACTCTGTTGATTTTGGGGCCCCGGGGGGGGGGGGTTCGCTGGTGTGGTTCCACAGGTTTTTTATTATTTTGGTAACAAGCTGGTTGAAGTTGGTGCAAATCAGTTTTATTTCAAGTCAAAATCTTTTTTTTAATGATGATAATTTCAGATTCAAAGTGCTCATGTATTTACAACTCTTTTTTTTTTTTTTTTTTAAATAAATCTGAATATGTCCCATCTGGAATATAGATTTGTAAGTTTATTTCCTACTTTATTGTTTTTTTTTTCTTTATGTTGACTGTCATGTCTCGTGTGTCAGCCATAATTATCAAATGGACCAATTAAACGTTTCTGATAAGCCGTTGCATCACTTGTTGGAAGAGATAAAGTGATTCTGATTACAGCTTTATTAGACCACCACACAGCTACATATCCCAGTCATCCCCCCCTCTCTCTCTCTCTCTCTCTCTCTCTCTCTCTCTCCCTCCCCATCTTCAGCCTCCACAAGCCCCTTATTCCCCTACACTATCAACACACTATCAAAGGCCTCCATTTGATTTCCAACCCCATTCTACTACTTGGGCACACAGCAAGACTCTTCTTAATCTTGTTGCTTTTAGCTTTTATTTATTTATATTTTATTTATTTATATATCACTAGCAGTTTTAAATACCTCATTTCACCTCTGCTAAAAAGTTGACTTGGACTTGTTTTTCTTTCATTTTTTTTTTTTTTTTTTTTTTCAAATGCAACTTTCGTTTTGGAACACAGGCAACTTAGCTAGGGCCAGTGGTGGCACAGTCCTATGTTGTCGACAGCGGACACAGGCAGCCATATAATTCAGCATGGCAGGCAAAAACATTCAGAGAGGATGATACAATTGTGAAACTCAGGGAATTTGAGGGATATTTATCCCACCGTTATATATATACATACCCACATTGTGAAGGGGGGAAGATTGCTTGAAGAAAACAAATGGATTTTATAGCATATAGTTTAATTCTAGACTTCATTTTACTGTTAAACTCTAGATATATAAATATAATCGATCTAGTTGAGGGCAACCTGAAAGCTCGTTGAAAAAGAAGTGTTTGGATAATACAAATGGATTTATAGCATATAATTTTATTGTAAAAACTTTTCTAATAAACTTTAGACACATAAATATAATCGAGGACAATGTGAAGGCTCTTTTGTATCGGCTAATAACCTGCAATAATTATTCATGAAATGGATATATAACGAATATAAGTACATAAAATAATTTGTCCAGATCTGCAGAATTAATTTTCTTTTTTTTTTTTTTTTTTTTTTTGATGAATCATATGAAACTGTAGTCTTTGAATAATTACTTTTAGAGATGTTGATATAGAAATGAAGTTGCAGCTAAATATTGGATATTCATTATGTTTACCTTTTTGTTTCATGGACGGCAAACATCTTAGAAAGCCAACACTAGGATAAACATAACCTTTAATGTTCAATGGTTGTAAATTATAGGCTTTACATACCGGAACGTTTCTGCAGTTGTTCATGACCGTAAATGAGATGTTTGACATCATAAAATGTAAAGGAAAAAATAAATAAATAAATCCACCTCCTGATTCTATCACAATTTGATCTTCACCGACAGATCTCTTTACAAATTGTCATGTTCACATTGCTTTAAAGAAATCCAGTGTTAAAAAGGAGACATTTTTCTCAAGGTTGTTGTACGCAGCATGCCTTGTATTGTCTGTTCAAATTTTATGCATCGTTTCCCATAATGCAACATTTCTTTGCGTGAAAAAAAGGTTGGTGGTAGAAAATTCTTTATTTCTTCTTCACATACGTTTTTTTTTCTAAGTTCAACCGTTAGATAAACTGACTTAGAGTACTTTCTAGCGAAATTAAAAACAAAATATATCTATATGTCTGTATATCTATAGCAGAAAAAAAAAATCTGATAATCTTCTTGCAATTGTTAACCCCTCATTTGTGGAAGTGTTTTTTTTTTTTTTTTTTTGGTTTTTTTTAGTTTTTATTTTCTTATATATAATGGCTCACAGTAAAAAGAAAAAGCCCCCGGCTCATGGACATTCTACACGGGTAAAAAGAATTCAGGTTGGTAAAAAAAAAAAAAAATTTTTTTATGATTGTCCCAAACTTTTAGTAAATTTTAAGTTTCAGAATTTTTGAGATGAGGATTGATTATTTGGATTTTTCGGACTACTGTTCTCATTTTACGTGTCATTTTCACAACGTTTTAGTTGATGTAACCTCCGACCTTCTTCGGGTGTATCTTGTCAAACTCGAGAACCTGGATAGAATTTCTAATGGAATCCTTCATGGGGATAGCATGCTCTCGTTCCGTCAGCCGTGACTGGATAGAGATCCTAAGTAATTCACAATTGTATTTTTTCGCTCGCCTACACTGAGAATTGAACCTTCAACCTTCAGGGAATATCACTTTACAATTTGAACAGTAGTCTGAAGAATCCTATTAATACGAACAACTAATCCTCATCTCAAAAATTCAGAAACGTAATATCAGTTTCCCTTGATATAACCTCCGACCTTCTTCAGGTATATCTTGTCGAACTTTGGAATTAATTTTATTTGTATTAGCGTTCTCATCTTGAATGTTATTCTTGCATGACAATGTAACCTTTAATCTTATCAAACTCTGGAATCTGTATAGAATTTTTAATGGAACCTTTTATTTCATCCATGGAGAGTAGTTTGTTCTCGTTCCGTCAACCACGATCAGATATACTTAATTGTATTCTCAGTCCTCTCGCTTTTCTTATTTTGTCCTTTAGTTCTCACATTTCATGAGCGATGTTTCTGACAAAGGTTAGAGAATTGCTGTTTTCTAGGTCAGAATCTATTTTGTCTAACACTTATCGTTGGCATGTTTGTTTTTTTTTTTTTTTTACCTTGAAGTTTTTTTTTGTTTTGTTTTTTTAGTTCCTTACATTTGTCTGAAGCGATTTCTAGTTTAAAAAAAAAAAAAAAAGAAAAAAAGATCATCCAAATAATATTAATCCTCATCTCAAAATCCTGAAAAAAAAAATTCTCTTTTATAATTAATTTGATTCATTTTCTTTTGTTCATAAAAAAAATGTTTAAAAGGAAAGTCATACACTTAGAACTGTTAATTGTACTGTGCATTTTTGCGATCGGATTCTCGTAAATGTCTAATAGGGCTGAACGAGAAACTTATACAAACCACTGAAATATGTAGAGTTCTGGTCAAGTTTATTAGCCAATCAGAATGCGACATCAAATGCGATTACTCAATGAGAAGCCGCATAATTAGCAGACGACTTTTGATAAATTGGAAGAAAAGAAAAAAAATACTATTTTAGTTATTAATTTTAAATTATAGAGTGGCACACGGCAATTAATCAAATTATACTAGACAAGTTAGTACGGACGCCAGAACACGTCGTAGAGTAATCTCACCAAAACAAACTGTTAGCATCTAAAATGAGGTGACACATACAAAAAAAAAAAAAAAAAAAAAAAAAAAAAACAATCTGAAGAAGAGAAAGTTGGGTGAACTCAGAACATAACAACTAAACCTAACTCTAAACCTCATTAAAAAAAAATTAGTTTTTAATCACATGAAAAAGAAATGTCGAATTCAATTAATATCAAATCCCATTAATATACAAATTCCATTTAGATCAAATTCAATCATTATCAAATTCCATTAATTTACAAGTCCCATTAATTTACAAATTCCATTAATATCTTCCAATATAACAACCATAAATCTGGGAATGATGAAGTTATTTTGTTTCTGAATTTTTGAGATGAGGATTGATTATTTGGATTATTCAAATTACTGTTCTCATCTTGAGTGTTGTTTGCACAACGTTTTGGTCGATGTAACTTCTAACATTCTTCAGGCGTTCAAAGTTCCATTCAGATTCCCGACTTTGACAAAACACGTGTGAAGAAGATCGGAGGTTACATCAGCAAAAACAATGTGCAAAAACAACACTCAAGATGAGAATAGTAGCACGAATAATCCAAATAAGAGATGAAGTTATGCTAATATTGTTTGCGAACCATTTTGATAACTGTTATCTAATATTATTTAAAATGCCATGGCCAGTCTAAATTTGCAACTGTGAAGGATAATGTTTATTATTTGACGACATTGCTAGTTCTGAAGCTGCTATTTCTGATGCGCATGAATTATCGAACAGGTCGATAAATTTCCATATCTGTTTGTGCATAAAACTGCATATTTTGCAATGGATGTTGGGCAACAAAATTATGTCACCCATAACTAATATTTAACAAAGTTAATTTTTGTTTAAAGTTATGAATTTTTTTAGGTGAAGGCTGATTGTTTATATATGAGAAAAATAGTCCGATCAATGCAAGTAAAATATTTGTTTTTCTTAAAATAGATATATAAATTATCTCAGACTAGGTTATCTTATATTTTTAGTAAAGTTAAAGTAGTAATTATATTATAAGTCATACACCAAAACGATTTTACTTCCCTAAATCAATTGTATTTCAAAAACCAATTAATCCAAGCTATTGAAAGGATTGAATTCTGCATGACACGCTTTATAGGACGCCATTTTAAACAAACGTAAATGAAACATGTATTTTCAAATTTAATTTTGTCTTATAATAATAATTTTTCCACTAAAAAATCCCAAACAATTTATATTTACTTCTTTCCAAAAATGAATATTTATATTTATGTTAAAAAAAAAATGCAGTTTAAATTTGGCAAAGTTAATTTAATCAAAACATGAAACAAATATTTTACATAAAATTATTAAAACAAGAAATTTTGAGAATAATTTTTTTTTTTTTTTTCAAAAATATGAAAACACAAAATCTAATCCCCTCATCATATTTGGTTTTATTGTCTGATTCATATGCTGGCATCTGTTTTAGAAGTTGACTTTCGAACTAGCCTATTTCTGGACAGGTCTTTATTTATCCCTCTTTCTTTCGAATCCATTATTATCATTTCGTTTCATGTTTTCCTTAGCCTGCCCCCCCCCCGCCAACTGACCCTGCTATTTCAACTGTTCTACATTACTAACACAGTTTTTTTAATAGTGGCAGAAGTTCCTTGAATTTATTTCATCCACTTTTTAAGTCTTGCAATCACACCGGCTCCTCTCTGTGTTTTAATGATATCATCATTGAATGTTATTTTTGCGATGATTTGATCTATGTAATCTTCTGCCCTTGTATCGTATGTATATTTTATTTAATCCACGAGGCTAATATGCTCTCGTTCCGTCAGGCATGACCAGATGGAAGACTAAAGCAATTCGTAATTGTATTTTTGAGTTTTGCTCGCACTGAGGACTGAACTTGCAAACTCCAAAAGATAGTAACTATAAAACTGAATTTTACCGAGTGCTTTATTCACTATGCCATGGGTTTAATACTTTCAGAACTTTATCACATGAAATAAATTTATTGCAAAAAGAAAAAAAAACATGACATGAAAAGTTTTTTTTTTTTTTTAGTTATTGTCTGTAAATAATTTTTTTTTGTTTTTGTTTTTTCACAGTTTTTACTTACTCGATAAGAACAAGACATATTTTAGTAAAAATAAGGACCCATACATAAACTTGGGTGCATCAGTTAGAATTGAAACTTCATCAAATCTGTTGCCAAGATTGCTGGAAAAATGGTTGGATCACTCTACCACTCCAGATGCCGATGCAATCCTCTATCTGTATAAAAGCCAGATATGCCCTAAAATGGAGTACTGTTGCCACATCTGTGCAGGAGCTGCTCGACGCGCCCTGTCTAGCCTTGATAAAGTTCAAAACCAGCTCCAAAACCTAATAGGTGATGCCCTTTTCTCTTCCCTGCAACCTCTTTCCCACAGAAAAGACGTTGCGAGCCTCTTTGCTCTATCGCTATTTTCATGACAAGTGCTTCACTGAACTCCAATCTATGGTCCCCCCCCCCTTCACAAAAAAAAAACACTCGACTAGTTACAACCACTATATACGATTTCCCCCCACTCTTTATCTGTACCTAAATCTAAACACAGATTCCATGAACAAAGCTTCTTTCTCAGAACTGCCCTCCTGTTTGAACACTGTTCCACTGGCCTGCCTCCCGGTAGCCTTCAAGTGCAATGTAAACAAGCTCTTGTTGAGCCTTCCTCATAAATAATCAAATTCTATCCAATTTACGCCATTAACTACCACCTTCCATTTATTAAGCCTTATCCTCGAATGGTCTTCAGGCCTTGATATGTGGAGATTCCCAAGTAAAAAATATATGGCTCTCCAGCCTTTTTCGCTACTTTTTTTTAGCTCGATGGTAAATTCTGTGTATTTTCTTAAGTTTCTTGTTTCGTTGATCCTCACCCTATCACTGTTGGGACGGTGAAGTCTAAGATATGACTATTATCATGTCCAGTTTCCTTGCCTGAAAGCATTTGTCTGTTTGTATCACATCCACTCTCTTTGCTGCATTTATGTTTGCGGTGCATTTATATGTTTGTATTATTATCTCTTATAGAGGCTTGTTGCTACTCAAATTCCATGAAAATATTTGTAAAATAGGCACAGAGATGCATCATTGCGGTGAAGGGACAGGGGTTGGAGCTTAGTTGACAAAGTGTGACCTAGAATGAAAAGTCCTTTTTGGACCGTATTCTATGGGATGGCAGATGCACCAGCCCATAGCAACAATACTATGGGTGAATGGTGGCCTTGTAGAGGTACAGGTGTGAGTAGTCTTCTAGCACGATAGAAGGAACCCACCTTCTTTGCAGCAGCCTTTGCAATGTATTTGTTATCAAAAGGCAATAATCTGTTTAAATGTATGTATGTTTCGCAAAAACTTTCGACAAAGGCGACGGATTTTCACGAGATCTGTATCATTTTGATGCTCGACCCTTTGGATGACATATCGAAAAATTGTCCCATAACATTATTTCCTTCACCCTCAACTGGGCACTTTTCTACAGGGAGGAGTAGCAAAACATGTGACAGTTTAGCCAAACACGCATGCGCAAAAAAACGTTTTTCTTGAATTAGTTTAAATATAGAACAAGACCTAACTTCACTCACGCGATTATAGACCAGTTGTTATGGTAGCAGCGTCGTTCGAGCTGAGATACCAGATATATTTTTTTTGATTTTAAAGTTTTAATATTGAAACAGGGTTATTTATGCCATTTTTTCGTTTTTTTTTTCGTTTTTTTGTTTGTTTTTTTTTTTTTTCGTTTTTCTTTTTTCCTTTTTTTTTTTTTCTTTTTTTTCCCTTTTTTTTCCTTTTTTTTTCCTTTTTTTTTGGGGGGGGGTTCATCATGTTCGCTGTTTTTTTGTTTTTGGTTTTCCGATTTTTAAAAAAATGTTTAACATCGTTCGTTTATTTTTTATTTTGCATCACGTTCGTTGTTTTTTTTTTTTTTTAAATATTTAAACATGATTATTACGTTCGCTTATTCTTTATTTTCCATTTTGTGTTGATTTATCCCCCCCTCCACACGTACCTCCAAATACCCAGGCAACGCCAGGTACTCCCGTTAGTCTATTATATTAAAGGCAAAATGAGTGTGCACATTTGTGTATGTCAACGAAAAGCTTTTTTCGTTAGGCTTCTCACGTCATTTACATAACCGAAGTTTCCTTTATACTTCCTAGATCGTAATATCTCCGATTTGCAAACGGACATCGTCTCTATCTTTATTTTGATCGAGTTTTAAAAATTCCCTCGATTCGAGCGTTTGTTTGTCTTTCTCGTATAATAAAGCGAAACTAATCGAAGCAAAGGTATCCGCCTGGCCTTCCGGGCCGGGACGTTTTGAAGGCAATAAGCTTTGATCAATGTGAGAGAAACCCTTCATATCAAACAATTGCTATTTATTTGGACACCTGCCAAAGTGCCCTCTTTTTAGGGGAGCTGTTCCCCCCCCCACATTAAAAACGACCTCCGTGGGAGGTTTAAAAGGAATGCCATTTCTGCAAGTCATCTTTTTGATTAACATCACTAAATTTGAACGCTTTACACTTCCAGTTGCGTCATGGCATAGCGGTAAGATTTCAGGTTTTCTTTCACTTTCTTTTCTGCCTTTGCATTGCAGGTTCGAGCCTGCCTGCCTACTACCACTTTTTTTTTTTTTTTTCTCTCGACACACACCTACAAACACCCGGGCCACACCGGGTACTCCTGCTAGTTTTTAATAATAATATTCATCACAAAAAGAATGTTTGTCTATTCTTTACAAGCAAAATAATCAAAAACGCACGAAAATAACCAACAAAATTATATATACTAGCAGGTCGCCCGGCATTGCTCAGTCATAAAATATGCCTAAATATGATATTTTAATTTATGCAGATTCCATATTTATTATTATAGAGCTAATCTTCTATTGATTATTATATTGTACCCAATATATATTAGTGCTTATAAAATAAGCTTAAATATATTTTAATTAATGCCAATTTTGTATTCATTATTACTATATATATAAAAAATCGATCGATTTTATTGTATTAAATATATAATAGTGATTTCAAAAGTAAAAAAAAAAAAAAAATTAAAATGACTTGGGTGCTATCAGGTAGAATCGAAACCAAAACATATAGCGCTCCAGCTTTAGTCATTACTGTTTGAGTTATCATCAGATGGATATCAAAACATTAAAATTTAACTGACTTGAATACATAAATGTGTATTTGTGTATGCGTACAAGAGCACTTTAAGTTTACATACACTTGATAAGTTGCATTTTTTTTTCACCTTGGACTTCTCTTGGCAGCGATTTTTACCAGCTAAAGATCAAATCAAATTTGTTTCACATGTCCAAATTTCCCATATATCAAGTTTCTGTAAACCAAAATTGATAGAGGAGTTTGATAGAGGAGTCAGATAGACAGACAAGGTCACTTTCATATATATATATACATATATACAGGTGACAAAAAGAACACTATAATATTTCAATTAAAAGTCAAATATGAACAGGTAAAGTTATAGAGGAATAAAAGGCGAATCAAACGAGGTAAACAGTTACATTAAATTTAGCTTAAATTTGCAGTTTTTGAAAAAAATTACAAGTGCGAACTTTCTTTTTACCTTTTTTTTTTTTTTTTTACACAGTTATCACCACTTATCAAGGCCCGGAAGCCACTCAGGGATAAGGGTTATTGCAAGTACATTACGTTAGTGAGGAGATTTGCTGAAATGTTTACTTAAGGGGGCGGTTCATTAGGAATTTGTTAACATTGGACTTGAAGACATCCAAGTTGTAGTCCGGAGGGAAGCAGGCAGACGGAACAGAGTTCCACAGGCGTGCACATACATAAATATTATATTTTAATTCATACAGAAACTGAGACATTCCTTTTCTCCACGTTAAAAAACGACCCTGGTGTCTAACTCTGCCCCGTGGGGAGGCCTTGTAAATAGGAACTGAGATATGTGCATGCGTGTATTATGTTTTTTTTTTAAACAGATCACTTCTTGTAAGTAAAAAAATATATATATATATACTCAAGCTGAGTCAAGCACGATAACCATTAGGCCAGTTTTATACAATCTTTAAAAAGTGTTTTCAAACCTACTTATTTTTAACATAATGAATCTGTCATGTGAACCATTTGTGAAACAGTTAGCAGAGAGATAAAAATCCAACGACCCCCCCCACATACCAATGTTTCAATTTTGACTCCTTAGCAGCCCTTTTTTCCGGATGAAAACTGATGAAAAAGTTTTCCACATGCCTGGATATCATATATACCAAATTTCAAGTCTGTAGATCAAAAATCCGTTGAGTATATAGGTTGAGAAGTGTCCTCACACACACACACACATATTCTCACTTATATATATAATCACTTTTAAATGTGTGAGAAAATATTTGATGTTTTTAGTTGTGTGCACGTATTTTTAGTTACATTTTCAATTGATTTTGATAATGTTTTTGATCACAAAAAATTCGGTTTGAATAAAATTATCTTTCTTTTATTATTTTTATTATATTCATGAAAACAAAGCATTATAAATATAATTAATATTTCCAATACACGCTTTAGTTAGCACAGGCTTGTTGAAACTCTTGTGATCTAAGGGAGACAACTCCACACAGCCGACATCACGCTTAACATGCGATGTCGATCTTTGTTGTTCTTTGTTGCTTACTAGTTCACATCTTTTAATGATTTCTATTGTTTGCTTCTTTAATCAAGATTATTCGTTTCCACATTTTCATTAATTATCTTTTTATTTGTTTTTAATCAATCGTGTGTTAGAAAATTGTTAATTGTTTGCGTAAATATTTACGTGTTTTCCAGGACATATTTTAATATATCTTTAAAGAAAAATGAAACAAAGTGTGTGGAATTTTAGGAAAATCTCCATCATCCCGGTAATTATAGAAGCAACCACACTCACGAAAAAAAGAATTTTCAAATCTATCTGGCAAATATACCCGGTGAACAAAGTGCAAGAGAGATACAAACAATTGCACTTAAAGGGACGGTTAGAATCTCAAAAGATCTCTTCAGCTGGAATGTATGAGATAACAGGTAAATGTCTGATCTCCGGTAGGATGGCCCATCCCCAACTAGAACAAAACGATATAAAAATTGGTAAAAAAAAAAGTATGCGTGCACACACACACGCACACGCGCGCGCACACACACACACACACACACACACACACACACACATATATCGAATGTGAGTTAATCAACATTTGCTTCCCTAAGGCTTTTTCCTTCTAACTTTAATGACACAAAATACATGCTAAAATATTCCTCAGTTTTGAGATTGGACTATATTAGAAAAAATTGTTTTGTTTTAGTCACAATTTATAATTAACTGAGAAAACACATATATAATATTTTTTCAATAAATATTAAATTTTTTTATATATACCTACAGACACTAGTGTTTCATGCTAATGCAATCATCAGTGCAGGAAGTGATAGTTATTGCTGATTGTAGAATTCAAACCAAATCAACAAAGTCAGTCTTGGCTTTGCAGGCTAGTGCTCTTCACCTCAGCCACCAAGGATTGACCCTTAAATGAAAGTGAATCAAGATACTTATGAAGCCATGTAATCGTGCTTGTCATAATGTCAACAGCAATGAGAGTATTCTAACAAACAGGAAGTTTGTCAATGATACAGTCAACTAATTTGCAGCTTTATTCTCAATTCACAAATAGGGCTCAATTTTAATTTTACTTAAAGGGGCCTATAACTATAATTTTTTTTCAATAAATATGAAGTTTTTTTTATATATATCTACAGACACTAGTGTTACATGCTTATGCAATCATCAGTATAGGAAGTAATGATTACTGTTATTCGTGGGATTTGAACCTCATCACCAAAGCCAAACTTTGGTTCTGCAGACTGGTGCTCTTCCTCTCGAACACCAGGAATTAATCCTTAAATGGAATAAAACGTTTATTTGATAACAATTAAGCAAGATTACTTGAATTTCAATTTCATCTTAAGACACCTTAAGTGTAAGCCTTAAATTTTAGATATTTTCTAGAATCCAAGTAATACGATGAATTTTCATCAAAATTAGAATAATTATTCTAGACATAAGGTTTAATATATTTTATTTATTTATTTGCGGACTATTATCCTCATCTTTATAGTTGTTTCAGTGTATAGTTGTTTTCACAACGTTTCGGCCAACTATTCCTCTGGACTTCGTCAGGTTGTTAACTGCGACGGGATTAGGAATGCTGAATCTTCAACTGTATCTTCAGTAATTACTGCCTTCCATAGTTGTTGTCGTCTCACCACGTTTTGGCCAACTAATCCTCTGACCTACTTAGGGAAGGATTGAAATCGCTATTTTCAGACAATGCTCACCAGGAAGTGTAGACATTCAATGTCTCTGTCCACTGTGTCATGGATCTTGAAGGGTGAGCAAGATTAGATTTTTTTGGTTTGTATAAATTCACGTTTCCTTTTTTTTTTATCTGATCTTCCATTGTTGGGTCCGTACCGAATGTCGAAAGTTTTAGGCAGACATACAAACATACATACATACATTTAAACAGGCAGGTGAGATTTATATTATTCAGTAGCGGGAGGTACCTGGCGTTGCGAGCGTTTTTGGAGGTGTGTGCGTATTAAAAAAAAAAAAAAACGGTGGCCGGGTGTTTGGAAGTGTAAAAGAAAAAAAAAGTTTTGGTTGGAAGGTAGGATTGAACCTCAAACGTTCACGTGAAGGTGGAAACGAAAGGGAAAACAGCCAGACACCTAACCACGTCGGCCACAAGGAGAGAGTAATTGATAAATGTGTTAAGTTAAAGGTTAAGTGGCGTGATGTTTGACCTAGTTTTGCGCTGCAAGCCAGTTAATGTTTCCCTGCGCTCCATCATTCGCTTTTCGAAGACGCAGCGAACTGGTAAAAGTCGGGCAAATTAAATAGACAGGCGACCCCTGTTGCTAAGTTGTAGATATTATCATTAGACGTAATATAAAAAGTTTCAAGAATGAGCGCCCCCCCCCGCCCCCGGTCCCCGAGAAGCCTCGGAGAAAAGCCTTTTGCAGACATACATAAAAAGCGAACATACATACATACACACACACATTTTCGCTTTTAGATGGCCAGTGAAAGTTGAAGATATGTGTTGGATGAAGAGAAATGATATATGAATGAAAAGATGAATATGTGTAATGTAAATCTTATAGACAAGTTTAGATCTGACGGATCAATTAGGTTTCAAGGACCCCAGAAAAATAAATCTTTCTCTATACTGATAATAGACCTTGTGATGAAAAACCAAATGACTCAGGTTTTTTATCTGCGTGTTTGTTGCAGGTGTCACATGCAACAAAAGTCAACCAGTGTATACCTAAAGTTGTCTCATTTATTCTGCTTATTTTCAGGGGTCCTTTTTTTTTTTTTTTTTTTTTTTTTTTTTACACAGTGATCACCACTTATCAAGGCCCGGAAGCCACTCAGGGATAAGGGTTATTGCAAGTACATTAAGTTAGTGAGGAGATTTGCTGATGTGTTTACTTACTTGAAACCCAGTTGATCGGATCTGACTAGCAGGGAATCCTGACGTTTCCCGGGATTCAATGAGGATCAATAAATGTTCCATACTTCTAATACTTTTATTGTCATCGAAATCTGTGAAATCATTCACTTTTTTCAATCAGTTGATTGCCTGACCCACCGCAGTAACTTAGTCCACAATACATTTTAGTCTATATTGCACTGTAGAGAATCTACTGTTGATTTGATAAAATTATTTTATATAATGGCTTGAATTAAAGTCTAAAATGCAAAAGTCAAGTATCACGGTTCGATTGTACTCTAAACACAAAACATTCATTTTGAATGTGCCCCTATTTTATCAAAGAACCTACACCAGGCCCTTCTGCTTATATGGTAATAAAACTTCTATAATATTCTTATGATGTTAGGCTGTATGAGGTTAAAACCTGACTCATTCTTCTTTAATCATATTTTTGGATTATCGATTTTTGATACTTATTGGAGGCATTATGATACAAAACCTATCTAAGAATATTAACAGACACATAAAGTACATTTGCATTAAATTTTTAAAAATCGGTCAAACCATTTTGGAATTCATACGAAACAAACTCACACACACAGAAAGTGCCTTTTATATATAAGTAGAGAATAGTTCAGAAGAACATTAAATCTGGACAGAATAAGGAAATCTGTGCAGAACGGGAGACTTTGTTGTTATGGACACATTGCAAGAATGAATAGGTTAGTAGACGTAGAACAGTTGAGGAACAGAATCAGTTGTCAAGGAAAACGTAGGCGGAAGTGATGAAGATAGATTTGAAATACAGACCTGGCCAGAGATTGGTTAGTTTGCAAGTCAATTTCTAAAAACTAGCATGCAAAACGGATGTTAAACTGATAATGATAATGATGAGTTATGTTTTTTTTTGTTTTTTGTTTTTTTTAATCTTGCATTGTATTGTTTATTTATTTGTTTATTTATTTGTTTGTTTATTTATTTGTTTATTTGTTTATTTATTTATTTGTTTATTTATTTATTGTTGCAATATTTTGGGTGTATAATGGGGTAGTTATTTAATTGCCGCCCACATCGGCAATATTTGGCACAAGGCCTGGAAAGTGGGAACACCGCAGGCTCTCCTAAAGGAGGGGCACTCCTGCAATTTTAAAAATTGCTTGAGTAACCCCGTCGGCATTCCCTGGTCGGGGCGCCTCAGGCAGCAAGCAATAAACTTGCCCCACCGGAAAGCCCGGTGGCAAAGCCTGGGAGGGTGGACCTCCTAGGTATTACCCAGGCGGTGTACCTCAGTCCAACAGGTGCTGGGTCGGTTCCCGGCCCCTCACCTGTTGGGCTGAGTGTTAAGTGACGAATCCTTGACTTGTACTACCCTGTCTCCCTGCAGGCGAGGCCGCTAGGAGACATCCCATCAAAATGGACTTTTAATTGGGGTGGGCCCACACAGTCGGACGATTCTATTTATAAACGATGCTGCTAGGAACTGACGAATCAAATTAATTCACGTTCTGCTACCAACCAATCAGAAACCAGAATTACTTCATAAATATTAAACCTTTTCTGGAGCAATTTCACATGTTCTTTAGTTCCTTTTAAATAACATAGGACTTGTTTAGCTCTGTTTAAATCTTTCATTGTCGGTAATGATAATTTTTGTGACAGTTTTGTTACTGTTATAGCAGATGTCGGGCCTGATTGCAGTCATTAAATATATAAGACTACCTATAATTTCGCGATATTGTGTGTCATTTATTATTTCAGGCGTTAAACTGTATCCATTTTATTTGTATTAACACTTTAACCTACTAATGTGTAACTAATACTTTTGCTTAAAAAAAAAAAATCTTTGTAAATTTCCTTTTTGACATTTGAATATTTATTTATTTATTTATTTGTTTATTTATTTATTTGTTTATTTATTTGTTTATTTATTTGCGGACCGTTATCCTCATCTTCATAGTTGTTGTTGTGTCACCACGTTTCGGCCAACTCATCCTCTGGCCTTCTTCAGGTGGTTAACTGCGACAGAATAGGTATGCTGAGTCTATTAACTGTATCCGCAGTAATTACTGCCTTCCATAATTGTTGTTGTCTCACCACGTTTTGGCTAACTAATCCTCTGGCCTGCTTTGGGTAGGATTGAAACCGCTATCTTCAGACAATGCATTGTATTCGTTTTCTAAAATTAGAGATTTTATCGAAATCTAACCAGCGCTTAACATAGAGAAGAAATAAATGTACTCATTAACTTCACGTGATCACGTGCTCCTTCTGATTGAACGTTTGTGAATCTCTAAACATTAAAACAATTTCAGTTTTCTTGTGACTACATGCCACAAGAAATTATGAAGAAGAAGAAAAGAAGGAAACACAAACGGATTCTATTTCTGAAGAAGTTGTTATATCACCTAAAATTTGATGATAAACAAATATTTTCTTTCTTTCTTTTCTTTTTTTTTTAATCCTGCATTGTACCGGGTTTTCTAAAGTTACAGAGTTTATTCTAATTCATGTTTTGCTGTTATTTTTTTATATATTTGAACGAGCACGATACAAAGGATTAATTTATTTTATTTGAAGTAGGCCGTTTAGTTTATTTTAATGAAATGGTAAATAGAATGCCAAAGTTAATTCCATACAAGAGTATAAATAAACAGGGTTAGGGTTAAATAAATAGGTTTCATATTAGCAGTATAACAAAATGTTATGTAGTTTACAATTTGTGTATAAAAACATGAAACTGGTCATAAGTAATCCAAATTTACAATTAAAAATTGAGTTTGTTTGAACCCATGAACATAGATTAATAGTCTAACAAAAACACAATTGTCCATTTCATGAGAATAACAGATCTTCCTAAGCATTTTTGTTCAAGAAACAAATCTCAGGCTCATTGTTGGTCAAAATAAGAACTAATAACAATAACATTTTTCTTTCTTTTTTATATATATATGCGTTGGGGGTTTTGTGGGAGATTGGGTGTGGCTGTTTTTCTTAAATGTTTGGCCTAATTCAAGTATTTTAATTTGTCAAGCATTAAATGACTTCGAAGAGTTTTATGGTTGATCAAAACTCTGAGCAGTCCGCCATTTTTTTTCTTCTTCTTTACTAGCATTTGTGATGGAAAATGGATCCATTCGGTGAACTTGAATGATTTGATTTGAATAAAAGATCTGGAAAGAATTTGGGTCATAATTTGATTGTACAATCTAACATAGAAGTCGACTAAAAAAAATGAACTAGTTGATATAAAGTCTATAGTTTCTTTACCGTTTGGCACTGTCAGTTAATCTTTAAATTTATTTTGTTCGTTAAATAAAGAATTAAACTATTTTATTAAAAAAAAAAAATTTTATTTTACTATTTCATGGAAAATCCTTTCTGGGCTTATATATTGGACTACAATGTTTGCTATTGTAAAACATTTATTATAAACAATATTTAAAACGTTATATATATATATATATATATATATATATATATATATATATCATTGTTTCATATTAAACAACTGATGATTCCTTAAATTAACATTGGTACTATAGTGAATTCGAGAGAGCAAGATGATGCACTGATTGCAGGTGATTAAATGACTGACTAAATAGTTTTCTAACGAATGATGAAAAATATAAAAATTAAACAAGGTTTTTATATAGTTTAAAGGTTAAAAAACTTCCAAGAATACATACATACATACATATATATATATATATATATATATATATATATATATATATATATATATAATCTCAGTTGTGAGTAAACTGAAGGCCTACGAATATTTCTGAATGGCCACCTAATTTCACAAGAAAAATATCGGTGCTTATGCATTATTAGAGCAAACTTTGAAAATAAAAATATTGAATTTCAAGTAAAACCATTGGTATCTACTTATGTCGCAGTAAGGAACATATCCAAAAATTACAAAAAAACGATGAGGTAGAAAACTAATTATTTTTTGAAGACAGTTTTCGAAGGCAATTAGGTGACCATTTGGAAATTCCAGGTGCTGTATGTGCTCTACGCTTATCTCGGCATTGTTTCCAGTTGTCTAACACTTCTCCTTGACACTTCACTACTGCCACCTCTCAAATTTTTAGTGTTTTTTTTCCAATCTGTTCACAATATTAACTCTAGAGAAATAAATAATTTAAATTTTATTTGAATTCTTCATCTATCCTCTTTTAATTCCGTTTTCCTTTTTTATGTTTATGTGACAAAATTTAGATTTTGGTATTTATGTTCTTATTGTTTCTTAGCATTTCGAATAAAATTGAAGCTACTTGGAATGCATTCTTATTTTCAGTGACATTTAATTAAGCCATTCTGCTATAGTTTAATTTATTTATTTATTTATTGGCAAAAAATTGTCTTGTTTAAAATGAATTTCGATCACTTTTGTTTATGTCAATAATTTTGTCTTGGTTTCTGTTCAGTGAATTAAATGTCTGGCTTCATCTATTTTTATGCTATTTGTTTTGGGGGCTTATTTTATTTATATATATTCATATATATATATATATATATATATATATATATATATATATATATATATATAATTTTTTTTTTTTTATCTTGTCTTATTTTCTAATTGGTATCATTGCTTTTTTTCTAAATATATAAAAAAAAATGTTTCCAAAAATATTTGAAAAATTTTTTTCATTGTTATAAAAGCCAAGTACGCCCAAGGGTGGAATACTGCTGCCATACTGCCATATCTGGGCAGGAGCTGCTAAAAACAGTCTATCCTGCCTTGACAGAGTACAAAATAGACTTTGTGGCTTGTTGGAGGATGCCCTTTTCTCTTCCCTGCAACCTCTCTCCCACAGAAGAGACGTTGTGAGCCTATCTTTGTTTTATCGTTATTTCCATAGCAGGTGCTCGTCTGATTTCCAATCTCTGGTCCCCCCTCACCAATCTTTTACGAAAAACACCCGTCTAGCTGAAACCACTGTCAAAAATTTTCCCCACTCTTTATCTGTGCCTAAATCAAAACGTAGATTCCATGAACAAAGCTTCTTTCTTAGAACTGCACGCCTGTGGAACTCTGTTCCGTCTGCCTGCTTCCCACCTGACTATAACCTGGATGTCTTCAAGTCCAACATAAACAAATTCCTGATGAACCGCTCCCTTAAGTAGACACTTTTATTAAATCCCCACACTAACGTACTGTACATGCAATAACCCTTATCCCTGAGTGGCTTCCGGGCCTTGAATAAGTGGTGATCACCTTGTAAAAAAAAAAAAAGAAAACAGAATTGGCATTTTTCTCGTGTGTGTATATATATATATATATATATATATATATATATATATATATATATATATATATATATATATATATAGAGAGAGAGAGAGAGATGTTATTTGTTTTTTGTTTTTGCGATACGTTTTGAATGAATTCAATTATTTACAAAAGTGCATTTTTACCTAAATGCGAGTTGGGAATAATTTTCCCTTTAATCAACTTGGTACCCCCCACATGGGGAGCGGCATACATATTGTTTTATTTTTTTTGTGTGTTTTATATATATATATATATATATATATATATATATATATATAAAGATTTTTTAAAAGTTATTTTAGTATGTTTCGTATGAATCTGAAGATTCTATTTTTGGCATTAGTTTCACTGATATTTTTCTAGTCAGAATTATTTCTAGAAAGACATCAGGTACTTACAGAAGGGACCACATGAAGCTTGTCAACATCTCGAGTGAATGTGATTTTTGTGGAACGAACTGGATTCGAACTTGGAACACTCAGGTCGTCAGGCTGTATCGTTAACTACTTAACCACCATCACCTCCTTCTTTCTCAATTCAATTCATTATTGTCTTTTTTTTTTTTTATTACTTAGGAGCCACCGCTTATCACGGCCTGGACGCCACTCGAAGATAGATGGTTATTAACTGTTTATTAGATGGTGAGACAACATGATCAGTAGTGGTGGAACATAGGTCAGCCTATATTATATAAGAGGACGGTTCAACAAGAGCTTATTTACATTAAATTTGAAAACGACCATGTTGTAACCAGCTGAGAAGCAGCTCCACGGTATTGTAACCCACAGGTTGACAGTTCTAGGAAAGAAACTCTGCCAATGAAAATTTGTTTAGTTTTAAGCACAAATAGAGAGTGAGGGTACAATTCTGCCTTAATTTTATCTTTTTCAAATCCAGGATAGGGTGTGTGATTGGTTTAATGGATGCCGACAAATACAATGAAATTGTATTAAGTCGATTCTTAATCATATCGGATCTATTGTGTTGAGTAAACAACCCTAAAATCATTCTTCATCATCCAATCATTACTGATCTTCTTGACTCCCTTTCATGTCGGCTCACTCTATTGTCCATCACACCTGCAAGGTATTTATAGATTCAATGTGTGCCTCCTCTGCTAGTTGCTTGCTGATGTAAGTTCTGGAAAGTCTCACCACTGAACTACATCCATGTTTGAAAATCCATTGAAGAACGTGGTTGTGGATTTCCTCCCTAACCCTCCATTAGTGACTTGTAAATCTCAAGACTGAGATCTGGAAAAAATGTCCATAGGTACTCATTCCATATACAAAAACTGATGTATCAATGACTCCAAAGATGTCAAGTTTTAAATTTATCTGGCTCTGTCTGTCTGTCTGTCTGTCTGTCTGTCTCTCTCTCTCTCTCTCATATATATGTGTGTGTGTGAGAATGTGTGTGAGGACATTTCTCAACCTATATACTAGTGTTGGGACGATTCCTAATTTTTATACGATTCCGATTCCGATTCCAGGAAAATATTGATTAACGATTCCGATACCAAGTACGATTCCGATTCCGATTCCTAGGGAATTATTGTTTTGAAATATACCAGGTAGATTTATGCTTATGGTCGGGTACTTCCCAAATATTTTCTCTAACTTTGGAAGAGATATTTTATGCCTACACAGTCGTGTTTTGGTTTAAATAAAATTATTATATAGTAAACTAAACGGAAAAATTAGCAAAATTTATTTTAGAGAAAATTTATTTTACTTAATTGGAATACAGAAAAAAAACCAAAGAAAATAGAATTAATCCTTCAGAGCAAAAACAAATAAAATAGAATTTATATAACAGAACAAAAACAAGAAAATTAGAGAATAAATTAACACAATTCATTATTTTGGTCCTCATAATTAACAGATTTAATGAATTAAATAAAAAAAATTTTGCGGAAGAGAAAGAAAATATATACTAACTAAATATAAAAAAAGATAAATATTTAATTTAATAATTTATAAATGAACGTGCATAATTCACAAAGTGTAGTTAACACCTATTGTTTTTTCTTACTTTTTCATTGCTTTTACACGTTGTTTCTAACGTGAAGAATAAGTTTAGCAAAACTAATTTTGAAATAGGGTATATCAAAGGAACACATATAAAAACGATACCACTATAAAAACAAATGAAATACTAGATAAAATTGAGCAAAAATAATTACCAAAATTACAGAAAAAGATAAAAACAAAACAAAACAAAAAATGGTGAAGTTTGTTGAGTGAAATGAATTATTGAAAGAAAATTAATTGAACTAATAGAAATGTTAAAAAAAAATGTCACATTTCAATATTTTTTTAATAATTAAATTCTCAGGGTTGTCGAAATTAAAACTTTAGTGATTTTTTTTTTATTAGACTTCTTTCGAAGCTTGTTACCTTGAAAAATACATTTTAAACCCTGTTTTTTTTAAAAATAAATTGAAAATAAAACGCAATTAAAAAAATTTAATTGATAATTGAAACTTTAAAAACATATTAAACATTGAAAAATTACTTATCTCACAAATTAACGTCCAATAAAGTAGATCCAGTCTTCATACAGGAATTTGGTTATAATAAATATATCTTTCCCAAACCTTAAAAATTAAATTTTTTTTTTTTTTTTTGAGAGAGAGTTCTTTAAAATCGCCGGGGAATGCCGCCTTAAATTTTAAAGAAGTAAATTTTAGGAGTTTAGTGCCTTTCAAAGACGATTATCATAATTTATTATCATCATTTAATTTCCTTTTTTCCTCTCCCCCCACACCTTTCCACGTGGTTCAGTAGTTAACCAGTGCTCCTGTTGCTGTCAGTCAGCTATCTTTTAATTTCTAGTTAAAAGAATTTTTCATGAAATAGAATCAGCATTAAAATTTTTTTTTTTAGTTGTATATATTGTATTTACTCTTTGAAGTGTAGGAGGGTTAAAAAAATAGATGGTGACTTGGGCAAAAAAAAAAAAAAAGACACTGCGATTTCGACCCTCACTAATAAAACTGCTCTGAGTGACTAGTTGGTAATTTTGCTAAGTCGTGGACCAAAGAGTTAAAAAAAGATTTCAAGAAATTTAACGAATTTTCATTTGGTCCAAATTTCAAAATTTTGCGAAATAATACAACGTGATCAATTTCATTTTAGAGATATTTCTTTCAAAAGCCTTCTTTGAAAAAAAAGAAAAAAAAGTATATTGTTCTATTAAACCTTTTACTGTTTAAATAATTTGACTTTGCTCGTTTTATTTTAAGAAAATATAAGTTGAAAAAGCATTTTCATTCAGTATTAGAAGATTTGTTAGTAAAAAAAAAACAGTCACCAAAAAGATAAGCGTATTTTTTTTAATTTTTACTCGCAATATAGAGCCCTGCATACTTCTTTTCAAGTTAACTCTTTTGTAGTTTTGATTACAATAGATCTGAATGAATGAATCTTGTAAGGGAGGGGGCACTAAGCATTGCCCTGTTAGTAATGAATTTCTTTGGTTTCTTTTTAAACCATGCTACATTTCTCTCTTGCGGTTAGAAATATCAGGACATTTTTTTCTTTTTTTCAACATCAGACTAAAAGAATCGTAATGAAGGAATCGGAAAATTAAGGTATTTTTTAACGATGCGATTCCGATTCCGATACCTCCCAAAATACACGATTCTTACGATTAATGATTCCGATTCCGATTAATCGTCCCACCACTACTATATACTCAACAAATTTTTAATTTACAGACATGAAATTTGGTATATAGGGTATTCAAACATGTGAAAAACTTTTTAATCGGTTTTCATCTGGAAAAAAGGGCTGCTAATGGGTCAAAATTGTAAAAATTGGAACTTGGGCGTCATCGGATTTTTATCTGTTAACTGTTTCACGAATGTGCATGCATGGCCGTGAAACATGACAGCTTATTTATGTTAAGAATAAGTAGGTTTGGAGACACTTTCTAAAGATAGTGTCAAGCTGGTCTAATGGTTATCGTACTTTAGGTTTTGGTTTCGATCTCAGCTCAAGTGTTTTGTTTTTTTTACTTACAAGAAGTGAAATGTAGTACTCGCATGCACATGTCTCAGTTTTTTACTTCAGTTTTTAAAAGTAAATTAACGTTACGTTTAATGCCAGGCAACGCGGGGTACATCTGCTAGTATATATATGAAAGTAACATTGTTTGTCTGAAGAACTGTCTCTACCAAACTCCTCTGTCAATTTATGAATATTAGTTGCTGTATGTGCTGTTTATCTCAACATTGCTTCCAGTCATCTTGGACTTCTCCTTGCCATTGGAATCAGGCAGTGCTGACTCTGGGAAGCTGTGGTTGATGATTGTGCAACCCTTGCTTCAGAATTACACATGCAGCCACCCTTACAGAGGGTGTCTACCGTCTCTCAAGACTGTATGGAGGCCATGAGTGGGAGAGAATGGAATGGTAAAATAAAAGTAATTTGTATTTTGTGCAAAAAAAAAAGGTGAAAATCCGAAGATATTCTTTATTGTGTGAAAAGATTGGCTGTTTTTTTCTACAGCATATCAATCCTTTTTCAGGTAATTTAATTTCAAATCGCGTCATTTTAGTAAAAAAAAATGTATACTTCAAGTTCTTTATATTTCAAATATTTATTTATAATGTTTGGTTTGGTTGTTTTGTAAAAAAAAAACATTTTTTTTTTTTTTAAATCTGCCTGACTCATTTCTATCTGCTATCACATCATATAGGTTTTGATTGGTGCATTGCGGGTCCTCTGTTACTTGCTTGACAACGGTTCTGAATTACATCCTTCTTTTAGCATCCGCAAAAGTACATCGCTAACAATTTTATACTTAGCTCTTCAGCAATGATCAGCTAATCCAGTTCTTCTTTCTCTGATCAGTCCTGAGTTTCAAGGAAGGCTCCCGTAGAGCTACCTTCTGCTATAATGCTGCCTCCAAGAAATCTGGGAAAGATGTCCATAACACTAGTCCCTTGTAGGGATGCTGCCTCTGAATAATGTTAAGAGCAGCTACCAGCATTCTGGTTTACATGCCATCAATTTTTTCTCCAATCTTTTCGTAAAAGCCAAGGTTCTATTTCCATATACGAAATCTGTACACCCCAGTGATTTAGAATTCTCCTTCTATTTAAACTAATGAAGTTTGAACGTGTGCGATTGGCTTAATGAATGCAGTTATAGGATTTAGTTATTTTTATTCTTGCTAACACATAATGATTAATAGAAAAGAACTAGAAACCTTAATAGTAAAATATAACAGGATTTATTTACCTTTAACAATGATACACTAACAATGAATTCAATTCATAAAAACGATTGGTGAAATTTAAGCAGGTCGTAAATTTAGTGTTATATTGATTGATGATTCTAGTAATAATAGTAGGATAGACATTTTTTTAGTTACCGTGACTAATGATGACCAAATGATTTTTTTTTCGAATGGCCTTGTGCCTAGTTTGTTGTGAATGTAAATTTTTAAAATATTTTTTTGCAAATAAAGCAAAGGGATAGTATCTGTTCTGATACTAAACTTCACCTTTTTTGTCCTCAATCAGTGACTGGGAAATACTTTTAGACAGGTAATTTTTATTTTTGTTCATATCGAGAGTACATTTTGGGGAACTGCAGTTTTCTCACATTGAAAACCGACCTTGTATCCAACTTTGCCCTCTTGGGGAGGAAAGTAAATAGAAACTGAGCCTTACTTTGTTCTTTGATTTATTTGACTGAATTTTCGCTACATTAATAAACTCTTTTGTGTCTAACTCTGCCCTCATGGGGAGGCAGGTAAATAGGAATAATAATACACCAAGCAAAGCAGACGTCCAACTACATAATACATGGATTTAATGAAAATCGGATTTACCTATATCAGTTGACATGTAAGGAAATATGTTCTGGAGATCTTTTCTCTCTTATCAACAGTCAAACCAAAAAGGAAGAAAAAAAAAAAATGAGTTTTGTGCTATACCTTTTATATTGTTAACCACGTGCCTAAATCAACCAATGTTAGACCATGCTGTTGTCACGTGATCTATGAATCCAAGTACAGGAAAAAGCAGGCCTAACATGGTCACTGGTTACAGAATCAGTTGATTGCATACAGTGGTGTGCAGAGGTCTTGTGATGTCCCCAGTATAAGTTCTAGTACTGAGAAATATGAATTTGAATATGATTGAATAACCCCACCCCCAAAAAAAATTTTTGATGTCCAACGTCACGCCCCCTCTCTGCCTGACATTGAATGCATACAATGTGTCTTGCCTTTCAGTATTAAATGGCAGAAACTTGGTTGGTATACATTAAAACAACCAAACCGATCTTAGATGTGTTAATGCTCAAAGATAAAGAATCCATACGATATATGTCATAAACATGTTGACACAGCAGTTCTCGTTAGATCACCAAAGTTAAGCAATGTTGATCCTGGTCAATACCAGATGGGGTGACCATTTGGGATTACCAGGTATTGTATGTAGGAGAACCTTGACACCTCCCTACAAGAACTGCAAAAATTTAATATTATCTCCTCTGATGGGGATATACATGCGACTGGGGATCGTTTGTGAATTTCATACTCCCTTGACACTTTCTCCTTTGGAGGAAGCCAGTTTAACCCACCTACGGTGAATGCCGTGCACAGACAAACAAATAAACCCTACTATTTGGATGGATTCATGCATTTTCTGGGAGTGTTAGTGCAAGAGAACTCAATAGTTTTGGTGGAACTTGAACTCTAATGATTGAACTGATGATCAGCTTGCGTTTTATGCACCTCTTTTATAAAAAAAAAAGGATCAAACAGAAAAATGAATGAGGGTAGAGTATCATTAAAATTATCAGACATAATGGTTGTTGTAGTAGTAGTAGTAGTAGTAGTAGTAGTAGTAGTAGTAGTCACCCTTCTCCATCTGTTCTTCTCTTCTGCTTTCAAGGAAACCTTTAAATCAATACTGATAGAATGAAAAATATCGATAATCCATTACGCTTCCACTCTCCCTTGACATTCATATTACTTGACTCTAGCTTAATTCTCAAATCAGATTCAAAAACCATTCATCTCTGGAACTGTCAACATTGATTTAAAGAATTCCTGGATGCAAGTCTTTAATTATGAATCAACTTTAATCACAGACTCTAAGACTTTGGATATTAATCTTAAGTGGATTTAGAGTCTGGCCATTTAATAATCATTTTCATTTCTCTGAAGGAGAGAGGAGGAGGAAGGGGAGAGTATTAGTCTTTTTTATGTTAGGAAAGATATTGTGCGGCTGTTCTTGTGTTTCAAAGCAAAGAAACGAATAGTCAAGTCAAGTTCTGTAAAGTTTGACAATCGCTCTCATTTGTAGCAAGACTTGATATGTACCGGATGTGGGTAAATTCATTGTTGGAACTTCAACATTTATCATTGAAATTTTTTTTTTTTTTTTTTTGTTAAACATGTCTCTTTTAATTAAATATTGTAAACCAGCCTAGTTTATAATCCGAAAATTGGTAACTATAGTGAAGTTAATTATCTCCTTCTCACGACGGGATGATGTGACACAAGGGTCGGAACTGGGACATGAAAAGCAAGCACCCTAGATGAGGAGCATTCTGGCCTGCAAGAAATGGTTGGGGCAGCCTCATCGTCATTCCCCAGTAGGGCGCCTTAGGTTAGCGATAAACTAACCCATTGTCCTAGGGAGAAGGCAAAGCCTGGGAGGGTAGACTTCTTAGAACTGCACAGTACCACATACATATCTCTGTCAACAGAAAAAAAAGCTATTTAAACAGTTGCCTAGCTTCTGTTGGCTTTGGTGCCGAAGGAGCCCCGTCCCAGATGATGAGTGAAACCCATCTCTGGTGAAATTTCTTTCAATTTCAACTTAAGATATGTTTTTTTTTTTGGCCGGGGGGGGGGGGTGATAAAATTTGGATGTAAATAAGATTCAACCGTACTATGTTAGGATAGAAACTTCGTATCACAGGCGAGTTTTATTAAGTACAATAATTCTGTTATAAAAATACTAGTCAGAAAATCTGACGTTGCTTGGGATTGAATGAGAATCATTACTATATCCTGTCTCACTATGATCATTATTTTTTTTGTTTTAGCTACCCACCCCTCCTCCCATTTCGTTCCTCATATAGTCGGAACAAACTAAAAAGTTGAAAAACGCTCTAAATCAGTGTTCATTAAAAATCCAATGTATTCACTCTATATCTGTACCTAAATAAAAACGTAGATTCCATGAACAAAGCTTCTCTCTTAGAAGTGCACGCCTGTGGAACTCTCTTCCGTTTGCCTGCTTCCCACCTGACTACAACTTGGATGTCTTCAAGTCCAACATAAACAAATTTCTGATAAACCGCACCCTTAAGTAAAACACTTTATCAAATCTCCATTACTAACGATTACTACGATACTATCCCATTGATTACTGTACACGCAATAACCCTTATCCTCGAGTGGCTTCCGGGCCTTGATAAATGGTGACTACCATGTAAAAAAAAAAAAAAAAAAAAATGTATTTCAAATTTTAAGGTGGCTTTGTCTCTATAGTCACTTAGAGACGTGAGCACATAGATATTCGTCAAATAGAGGATACTGTAGAAATTCCATTTTATAATTTTATACATATGATATAAATTTCATCAAAATAATATATATTTGAAGCTTTAAAGAAGGTTCATTTTCCATAGTTCCCTTTAGGTTAGGAGAGCACATTAGAGATTAGGGATCACTTTCATAGTCTTCTCCAAAAATTTTATACATTTTGCTAGAATCATCAATCACCATAATACCACATTTACTTTAGGGACCAAATTTCCTCAATTTTTTTTTTTTATAAAAAAAAAAAAAAAATACTACACTTAGATTTTATTTAAGAAGCCATAAAAAATAATGTGTTTTCGAACTAGGCATTTTTAAATGAAAAAAAAGAAGTATTTTTTTTAAATAAATTATTTTACTTCTAAATTTAAAAAAAGATAGGACATATTTGAATTTGTTAAGAGGATTATCCCCCTCATGGCCTCCTTAGAGATACACTAAGAGATTCACAAACATTACCCTGTAAAATTTTCCGTATAAATACACTTTTTGATTTTATGTAGGTTTTCTAACCTTTTTTTTTATATATATAAAACACAAACATCGCACATATACAAATAGGCATTGTTTTATATATAAAGTGATATTGTCTGTCTGTTTGACAGAGGAAAAAAAAAATCATTACCAAACTCCTCTGTCAATTTTTGGTCTACAAACTTTAAATTTGATATATAGGGATTTGGACCTGTGGAACAAATTCAAGTTGAGTATTAGTTAGTAAAAATGGCTGCTAAGGAGTCAAAATTGAAGAAAAAAAATGTTTAACTTTTGAAATCACTACTATATATTGAGTACAAGATAATTAATCAATAGAGAATTGGCTTTATAATAATAAATACGAAATCTGCATAAATTAAAATATCATATTTAAGCGTATTTTATGACCAGCAATGCCAGATGGTCTGCTAGTATGAATATATATATATATATATATATATATATATATATATATATATATATATATATATATATATATATAATGTGTGTAGAGAGAGAGATTGCATAGTTACTAGGATTAACTGATGTAACATTATATGATATTAATAAACCGTTTGCAGTATTCATTTGAGGAATCCTTTCAATGTCACCAAGTTTTTTCATCTTCTCATTGACAAAAAACAGCTGAGTCGTTCATTGACACATTGTGAGTAGTTGGCTCTCGTTTAATAACATCTAGCTGGAAAAGTGAACTTAGTGATAATCTAGCAGAAGTTTCTGTGCTTTCCTCTTTCCTTTACTCTTTTTTTCCCCTGTAAAAATGGAAGAAGAAGCAATAACAACTCTATTATTTGCTTCGAGCAGTAGATTATTTTCTTGTTGATTTATTCATTTCATTTTCTTTACAACGAGTTCATCTAGATGATTTCCCCTTCCTTGTAGAGGATGGGAGTAAAATCACAAAATATACGTCTGTTCACTTTGAAATCAAATATCCGAAAGAGAGAAATGATCTCACTTCTCGACTACACACTTCCTCCTCATATACAACTTCTGGCACACGTCAACCTAATCTCTAACAGAAAATTTAGTTTTTTTAATCATACATAGAAATTTTCATTTTCAACATGTCCACGAGTACTATTACTATATAGACAACTGAAATAATTTACTTTTTTTTTTTTTTTTTTTCAATTTTCTTATTTTGTGCTGGCGATGGGGCATCTTACTGGATGCAAGACATTCACCAATTATCTTAGATATTCTAACCAAGAGATCTTTTTTAAGATTCTAACTGTCCCTTTTAGTGCAATTGTTGTTTTTTTTTTTTATCTCTTTTGCACTTGGTTCACCGGGTATATTCGCCAGGTAGTTTATTTTTTATTTTTATGAGTTCGATTGCCATTATATTATTCGATTATAATTACTGGAATGATAGAGATCTTCCTAAGATTCCAGTTTATGCATATGCCTTAATTTACTATGTCAGTTTTGTTAGTTCCACATAAAAGAATCAATGCAGATCTGATATGATAAAAGTTTGCGAAAGGTTTAGCATTAGTTTCCACTAAACGTTGCCTGAATTTCAACTGCAACTGCTCTATTTCACTGCGTATCTATCTTATTAAAATTGTCTGAACAGATTAGTTTTTCACTCTGATAATGGAGGAATCCTTATAAGCGGAAAAGTGGCCTGAGGCTACCGTTTTTGCCTTGAGCAAAGAAAGCGATTTTGCATCAGGAAAGCAGAATGAAATTGCATGTTGAAATATGTTTTTTTTTTTATTTTGCATGTCAGATGGAAAGAAAGTTGCCTTTAGTTTAGCACATCCGACTAACACTTTGATAATTGTTGTGATAGTCTCAGTTGAAGCTGAAAATTCCTTCACATAAACAATTATTCCTCAGAAATTTTTGAATACTAGCTAAAGTACCTGTAAGGAATACTATTTGGTGGTAATCTACTTAAAAATTACACAGCACTTTCTCTGTTTGCTTGGATGTCTGCCTGTATTTTGAATTTTTTTTTTTTTTTTTTCAAGGGAGATAATTACGTGAAAACTTCTGGCACCAAATGCCCTAGATGTTGGGGAGAACAGATTCTACATGTTGAATTATTTATTTAAAAAGTATATAAAAAATTACATTTCAAACAAATTGGAAATATGTTCTGGAGATCTTTCCCCTCTTATCAACAATCAAATCAAAAAGGAAGAAAAAAAAAAAGAAAAAAATGAGTTTTTGTGCCATACCTTTTATATTGTTAACCATGTGCCTAAATCAACCAATGTTAGACCATGCTGTTGTCACGTGATCTATAAATCCAAGTATAGGAAAAAGCAGGCCTAACATGGTCACTGGTTACAGAATCAGTTAATTGCATACAGTGGTGTGCAGAACTCTGGTGATGTCCCCAGTATAAGTTCTAGTACTGAGAAATATGAATTTGAATATGATTGGATACCTCCCCCACCAAAAAAAAATGTTGATGTCCAAGGTCTCGCCCCCCTCTCTGCCTGACATTGAATGCATACAATGTGTCTTGCCTTTCAGTATTAAATGGCAGAAACTTGGTTGATATACAGTAAAACGACCAAACCGATCTTAGATGTGTTAATGCTCAAAGATAAAGAATCCAGTCTACCTACTATATATGCCATAATCATATCGACACATCAGTTCTCATTAGATCACCAAAGTTAAGCAATGTTGATCCTGGTCAGTACCAGATGGGTGACCATTTGGGAATACCAGGTGCTGTATGTAGGAAAATTAGTTTTGTTGGTCTGGCCATCATTTGTCATCATAACTAAAAAATGTCTATCCGACTTTTTTCTAGAATCATATATCACTATAATACCACATTTACTACTCAAAGTTTTCAAATTGTTTATAAAAAAAAAGATAGATTTTAGTCAAAAAGTCAAGAAGCCATAAAAATAATGTGTTTTAAAACCTAGCAGCTATAATATAAATCTCACCTGTCTGTTTAAATGTATGAATGCATGTATGTTTGTATGTCTGCCTGAAACTTTCGACAGAAGTGACAGATTTTCACAAGATTGGTATCATTTTGAAGCTTGACCCTTTGGGCGACAAATATCGAAAATTTGGCCAAAAACATTAATTCCTTCACTCTCAACTGGGCACTTTTGTACAGGGAGGGTCGATTTTTTTCGCTGACATATTTTGCAAGTCATTCAACCCTGATGTTCTCGACGTTGGTTAAAAGGCATTATTTCGACTGCCCATGACGTCACAACCACGGTAGGCACATCAGTAAGACAGTTTTTTTTTTTTCATCTCTTTTTCCTCTGGTGCGTTATGAGTTTGAGCCTGCTTACTACTCTCTTTTTTTTATTTTTATTTTTTTTTTTTTTGCTCAACCAGAACCCTTACACACACCTCCACTTTCTTTTCTGCCTTCACGTCACCGGTTCAAGCCTACCTGCCTACTTCAACTTTTTTTTTTTTTTTTTTTTTTTTTTTGCTCAACACACACCTCCAAACACCCGGGCACTGTCGAGCACCCAGGCTAGTTTATAAATGAAGGAAAGATGTATTATTTTTTAAATAAGTTATTTTACTTTTAATTTAATTATGCCAATAACACTGGAGTTTGTGTTTGTGCTTGACACATATAAAAAGGAAATTTTTTTTAATTTATTCATACCAATAATATTGTGGGGGCTTTTGTGCTTGATATTTATAAAAAGAAAATGCACTTTATTTTTATTCATATTAGTAATAATGAAGAGTTTGCACCAAACTGTTTAGGCTCAAAAGGTCTGGTCCACTCATAATATGAGAGGCATTTTCTCTGTGCGTGTCAGTCAATCGCATTCTTTTGTAAATGTAAAAAAGTACATTGCGGAATTTGTTTTATTTCAACCTTGAAATATCTTAACTTCTTTTAGAAATTAAAAATATTGCATTAATACTAAACTAGCGGGGCCTGTGGAAATTCCACTCATATGTAATATATTGATGTTGGCATTCTGTAGATGTTCAGTGTAAATCGAAACACTCTAATATTATTGTAGCTTTTTTTGTTAAAACTGCAAAAGTATTTATCTAAGCTGGCAGGGACGCCCAGCATAGCCCGGTTGTAAAGTATGCTTAAATATGATATTTTAATTCTTGCAGATTTCGTATATATTATTATAGAGTTAATGTTCTTTCGCTTTTTATATATTATAAAGTTGTGATTTAAAAAAATAAAAAAATATATCCATATGACTTGGGTGCATTAGCTTGAATCGAAAACGAAATCAAAACTTATGAAAAAATATATATAACTTGAGTTCCTTCAGCTATAATCGAAACTGAAACAAAACTTATGAAGAATTTTTGGTAAAATTATTTATTAAATAATAAGTTTAGTGCCATCAACTATAACCGAAACCGAATCCAAAACTTATGAAGAATTCTTAGTAAAATTATTTATTACAAGAAATGAAAGTCCTGAAAGTCCATAACAATTAAACGACAGTCACACAGATATAAGCAACATACAAAATAAATAACACACACGCTATCATATTAAAATATATATAATAAATTCCCAACAAATAAAACAGATGTCATGACCGGAAATTGAAACCTTGAGATCTTCAATTTGATATTTTACAAACTGAGCTTCTGGGAAAACAATAATATAAACCATCTCTACACGCTTCTCGGTGTGCCAAGTCTGTGTACCTCAGGTGTATCCGATTTAAATGAAATTTAAACTTGTATGTATAATGCACTAACTCAGAGAGATTTGCAAAATTTCTGCTTTTTTTTTTATTATATTAGAGGGCGAAACTGGAGAAGCGGGTGGGGGGGGAGTGAAAATAAATAAAGAAAGAAAGAACATGGTGAAAAAGGATAGTAGTGTCTCCAATTAAATCCCGAGCAACGCCAAGTCCCACTGCTCATTTACTTTTTCAAGTTAAGGGTAATTATGAATTGACAACTTTATAGGTATGACTAGAAAAAAAAATGCAACTCGTTGAGTCAGCCATTGAGCTCTAGTTAGATTTTGTGAAACAGGAAGAAATAAATTTGAAGAGTCACTTGTTTTTTTGTTTTTTTTAATAAGTGTCCATTTTTTTCACACTGATGATTCCTTGGGTGGCTGAAGAGGTTGATTCTTTATCTGCATCATCAAATAC